>NW_024082617.1:0-138037 GCF_003009895.1 Hyaena hyaena | reverse complement strand
GGAGGTTTTTCTGTTTCGGACTCTCTCCTTTTCCCCTCTCACTCCCCGTAGAGGGTAGAGGGGGATCGCCTCCCACCCTGGAGTCTCCGATCCCGGCCCGATTTTCTCTTCCCCGGTTCGCACTCACGTTAGAAGGCTCTCTCAGTGGATTCTGCGTCTTTTTTCTCCCAATCTCTCAGGTTTTGTAAGGTTTCTAATGTCTTCAGATCTTTTCTGTGTGATGTATGGGCGCGAGTGCAAGTACGGAGCTCCTTACTTCTCCGCCATCTTGCCCTCTCCGCATTCAACTTCTTTCTTTTGCATTTGGATATCCATTTTCCCAACATCATTTGTTAAAGACTATCCTTTCCCCCTTTGAATGACCTAGGCTTCCTTGACAAAAATCAAATGACCTTATATATGAAGGTTTATCTCTGGGATCCCTATTCTATCCCTTTGGCCTATAGGACTCCCTTTTCTCCAGAATCATAATGTTTCAATTGTTGTAGCTTTCTAATAAGTTTGGAAATCAGCATCTCTGAGACCTCTAACCTTCATTCTTATTTTTCATGATTTGGCTATTGGGGGAGACTGGCCTTTGCACGACTGAGGAAAAGGCATACCTTCCTCCTGGCATGTAGCTCTATGCCATCTTGTTGAGCAGCACTGATCCCTCATCTGAAAAAACATGTAAAGGGTTCAGGCTGCACATCCAGATCTAGAGGTTTTGCCACTCAGGGAGTACAGCCTGAGGGATAGAGGACCCATTCAGTCTTCTAAATTTCATCAATTCTTCCCTTTAGCAAGGCCAGATTGTCAGAGCTGCAGACTGTGCTCAGTGACTAGACATTGAAATGCACCAAGTGGCTTTGACATTGTACAGATGGGATCTCATTTCCCTTTGCTTTTCTGTGATGCTCAGTTTAGGGTGAGGGTATCACGAAGAGCCATAGGAAGCATCTGTTCATTGTTCTTGCTCTAGGGGACTGGTGAGAATGTGAGCTCCTCACCAAGACCCATAAGAGAAATACGTAGCATCCCCAGTCACTGTATTACATGAACACTGCAGCTGGTCTTCTCTGGTTGATGTTATAAATAATGCTCTTTTTCTGTTCTGACTGGTTCCTGAGACACTTCAAGGTAAAGTGGCAACTCATCTTTAACAACAGTGCAGAATCTTCTGGCATATAATTTTGAGTACCAACCTTGGCTAGGCCTACTGTATTTATGAATGGGATGTATCCTCTGGAATGAGAAGAAGCTTGCAGATATACTTCATTTCATAAAATATCTATATCCTTTTGGCAACTAAAATAACATATATATTAGTAAGGCTCATTTGGTTGCATTTAACCAAAAACGAATTCAAACCACTTTAGGCAAAGAAAATTTTAAAATATAAATAAATAAATAAATAAATAAATAAATAAATAAATAAAGTAGGGTTTTATTTGCTTATAGACCTGGGAAGAATTGTTGGATCTAGGATCTCCTCAAAAAACATGATCAGGACAGTTTCGCTAATTTCTTGTATTTGTCTCTAGTTTCTGTTTCCTCTGTGGTGGTGCATTCTCAGTAGGGTTCTTCTGTCGGGTGGCAAATTAGTCCCAAAGGACTGATTTATAGGCCACCTCCTCAGCAGTCCCAATGAGCCAGTAGGAGATACATCTCACCAGTGGCTCCAGCTTAAATGCCATGAGGGTTCTCATTGGCCTATCTGGGCCCATGGGCCCACCTCTGGACCAATCACCACAGCAAGAGCAGTCAGTACTCTGATTTGTCGAGTCTGAGTCACATGGATCCCCACACTGCAAGGGATCAAATCCTGGCATTAAACATCATAAACAAAGCATGGGAGTTGGAAAACTGTCATGCTATTGTTAAGAAGAGTACAAAGGGATGCTGAGTAGGCAAAAATGACTGATTTTCTCTCTGCCATACCTAAAAGGATTTCTCAAGAATACAACCTCATTCCCCTTCATACAGGAATCTCTTTTACAATGTTCTTGCCAGATGTGGCATCTGCTTTCCCTTTGAACACATCACAAAACTCACTACTTCCAGTTGTCTTCCATTCTGATGCTGGACAAATCTAGTTACCATTAAAATATTCTTTATTTTAGCCAGTTGGAGTCCTTATCATCTCATCTTCCTAAAACTGCTTTAAATTTGAGTCCTATTTCAATGTGATTTTTATACTTCATGTTCAACCTTGCCAGTACCTTATGGAGTTTCCTGATATAATCTCCATTCCAAATCAAGAACACTTTTTACAGATCCAATGGACACTAATGATCTTTTGGACCACACTAGCCACCAGAGATTTCCACCTGGTATGGATTATACCATTAAACAATTTAATGGCTTGTGTGTTGGAAATGGTTTCCAACTATTGATTAAAATCTGCTTCCAACTCCCACAGTAAGCCCAAATATGAGTTATTTTGTACCAATCACATCACAATTTTGGTTAATATTAAGCTTAATAGTATTAGCTACCATTTATTGAGTGCTAGATCCCTTACATAATTTATCTGTAAGCCCTACAATAACTCTCAAGATTAATGACTATTACTAACATCACATTTTATAGACAAGGAAGTTGACACTCAAGTAGCTTAAAAAAGAGCTCCTAGTTGGTCGGTGATCAAGCACTATTTGAGCTCAGATGTTTTTGACTCCAAAACCAAGTTCTATCCATCATACTTCAAGCTCCACACTTGAGATTGTATCTGTGTTATTTGAACTCCTGTCAATCACTGTCCACACTTGTACTTGTGGATAATGAATTTGTGCTCATCTTAATGTAGACCAGTACATAAAACAGGTAACAGAACAAGCTTGAGACTGTTATTCTTATAAAGGCCTGCTTACAGAGTCAGTCCTTGCCCAGAGCCTGGGGACCTGGATTTTGGGAGGGTTCCCACCATTCCCTAACAAGAACACCTCATTGTGTCTAAACTGTTTGTGCAGACAATATAGTTTATGCTGAACACACACTTTCCTTCCAGGGGTGTGGAATTTTGGAACATGTTAGGCAAAAAGTGCCTACATCGCCAGCTCTCAATAAAAACCCTGGGCACTGATTCTGTAATGAGCATCCTGGTAGATGTTTAACGCATGCTGTCACAATTCATTGCCAGGAGAAGTAAGCACATCCTGTGTGATGCCACTGGGAGAGGACTCATAGCAGCATGTGTCTGGTTACCTCTGGAATTTGCCCATGAGTCTTTTCTCTTTGCTGATTTTGCTTTGTATCCTTTCACTGTAATAAATCATAGACATTAGTACAATATACTGAGTGCTCTGAGTCCTCGTAGCAAATCACTAAGGCAGGGCATTGTCTTAGAGATTCTCCAACCAGGGACTTTATATTTGTTCCTGTTAAATTTAATCCTTATATGGTAAATTCGAATCCTGATCCCCTCATCCTATTTTTCTCTTAATATTTAACTTCATATACATTCCTTCTATTGATGCCATTCCTTGATAAAAATTTTGATTGAGAGGGTTAAACACAGTATTGTGGTTGTCTCCTGAACCCTTCCTCTGTGCTGACATTAAGTTATTAATCAAAATGTTAGGGCAGAGCTGCTAAACAAGTTATATATCTTTCTACAAGTAATATTGAAAAGAACACACTTCTGGAGCACCTAGGTGGCTCATTTGGTTGAGCCTCTGACTTCAGCTCAGGTCATGATCTCATAGTTTGTGAGTTGGAGCCCCACATCAGGCTCTGTGCTGACAGTGCAGAGCCTGGAGCCTGCTTCAGATTGTGTATCTCCACCCCACCCCCCCATCCCTCCCCCACTCATTCTCTCTCTCTATCAAAAATAAACATTAAAAAAATTTAAATATATATAAGTTTAATTTTTTTCAAGAAAATTCTGAGGAGTAAATGTGTTCTTTGAGTTTGGAGAAGGAAGGAAGGAAGGAAGGAAGGAAGGAAGGAAGGAAGGAAGGAAAGAGAGAGAGAGAGAAAGAAGGAAAGAAGGAAGGAAGGAAGGAAGGAAAGAAGGAAGGAAGGAAGGAAGGAAGGAAGGAAGGAAGGAAGGAAGGAAGGAAGGAAAGAGGGAGGGAGGGAGGAAGAAAAGAAAGGAGGAGGGAAGAGAAGGGTAAGGGAAGGAAAGGGAAGGAGGTGGGGAGGCACAGGTGGACAGGTCAGGGCCAGGTTGAAGGGATGCTCCTTTTCTGGTTAGAAGCACTACACTGTACAGTTCTCTAAATAAGTCTTTGCCGGGTACTGGGGATACAACTATGACCATGACAGACCCATGCCCCCCTTTCAGAGTGGAGGCAACAGGTTCATTAAACTAATCATCTTTCTCCCTTTTAGTATAGGCACTACCTTCTGATTTGGATCCTGGCCCTGCTGCTTGCCAGCCGTGCTATCTTAGGCCAGTGACTGCATTTCTCTAAGACTCCATCTCTCCATTTATAAAATGGAGGATCTAGTACCTTCCTTACAGGATTGGAGGATTTGATGAGCTGACATGGGGAAATGGGTTGGCATATATAACTGCTCTCTGACAAATTTGCTCTTTGTTTTTTAAATCATGAGAACACAGAGGTGGGGGAGGAGCCTTGCCCGAGACAGAGAATCTTCCCTGAGTAAGTGATTATGAGCCAAGATCCAGAAGTTAAGGAGTTAGCAGAGGACTCCAGCAGGAAGCCATAGCACTCTAGGGACCTGAAGGGCCAGGATGGCAGGTGGCATAAAATGTGAAAAAGAACAGCGTGGGCTAAGGAGAGGTGAGCTGGGCCTGGGAGAGTCTAGTCCCTATGCTCTAAGCACAAGGAGCTGCTGGAAGCATCTCTGGAAGGGAGTGGAGGGACCTGGTTTTGTGTTTTCAAAGCTTTCCTCTGCTCCCTGGGAACAGAATGACATGATTTACTGTTACCGAACCTATATTCTTCCTTTGCAATCATCACATTCTTACTACAGATGATAAATAATATTTTAGCACAAGCACTAAAATGTTTGTACTGTATCGATGACAGCATTTGCATCTTATGGTTTTTAAGGTATGTCGGTATTTCCTATTGAAATAATCAGGCCAGGGGCGCCTGGGTGGCTCAGTCGGTTAAGCGTCAGACTTCGGCTCAGGTCACGATCTCATGGTTCGTGGGTTCGAGCCCCACGTCAGGCTCTGTACTTACAGAGCCTGGAGCCTGTTTCAGATTCTGTGTCTCCCTCTCTCTCTGCCCCTCCCCCACTCGTGCTCTGTCTCTCTCTGTCTCAAAATTAAATTAAAAAAAATTTTTTTAAATAAATAAGTAATCAGGCCATTTCCCATTTCTTGTCTTCTTTTTTTTTTTTTGAGGAATAATAATATAGTTTATTGTCAAGTTAGTTTCCATATAACACGCTGTGCTCATCCCAACAAGTGCCCTCCTCCATGCCCATCACCCATTTTCCCACCTCCCCTACCCCCATCAACCTTCAATTTGTTTTCAGCATTTAAGAGTCTCTTATGGTTTGCCTCCCTCCCTCTCCTTAACTATTTTTCCCCCTTCTCCTCCGCCATGGTCCTCCGTTAAGTTTATCATGCTCCACAAATCATGGAGCCTAAATGTCCATCCCATTTCTTGTCTTCTGCATTCTTTGAAGGAATTGGTTCCTTTCATCTAAGTTATCAAATTTGTGAGCATAGAATTGTTCATCATATTCCCTTTTTGTCCCTTTTGTGCCCATATGATCCTAGTACCTGTCCCTCTTTTATTTCTCATACTAGCATCTTGTCTCTTGCTTTTTCTCTTGGTTAACCCAGCTAGAAGTTCATCAACTTCATTAATCTTTTCAAAGAATTAGATTTTGAGTTTTTTTTATTTTATCAATTGCTTTTCTGTTTCCAATTTCATTGATTTCTGCTCTAATTTTTATTCTTTCTTTTCTTCTGCTTGCTTTAGGCTTGCATTGCTCTTCTCTTGCTAGTTTTCTAAGACTGGTAATTTTGAATCTTGCTTCTTTTGTAATATATTCTTTCAAGGCTATCAAGTTCCCTCCAATCACTCCTTTTGCCATATCCCACAAGTTTTGATTTTATATTTTTAGTGCCCCAATGTTTATAGCAGTGCTATCAACAGTAGCCAAATTAGGGAAAGAGCCCAACTATTAATCAATTTATGAATGGATAAAGAAGACATGGTTTATATGTACAATGGAATACTACTTGGCAATGAGAAAGAATGAAATCTTGCCATTTGCAACAATGTGGATGGAACTGGAGGGTATTACGCTAAGTGAAATAAGTCAAGCAGAGAAAGACAGATATCATATGTTTTCCCTCATGTGGAATTTGAGAAACTTAACAGAACACCGTGGGGGAGGAAAAGGGGAAACATAATTTCAAACAGAGAGGCAGACAAACCATAAGAGACTCTTAAATACAGTGAACAAACTGAGGGTTGATAGGGGGAGGTGGTGAAGAAGGGAAAATGGGTAATGGGTTTTGAGGAGGGCACTTGTTGGGATGAGCACTGGGTGATGTATGTAATCGATGAATCATGAGAATCTACTCCTGAAGTCAAGAGCACACACTATACAATGTATATTAGCTAACTTGACAATTATATTTTTAAAAATAAATAAATAATTAAAAATTTAAAAACTTTATACCATTCAAAAAAAAGAAAATATTTTCAACTTCTCCTGAGATCTTCTCTTTGACTCATGAGTTATTTTGAAGTGTTGTTTTATCTCCAAATATTTTGAGACTTTCCAGCTTATCTTTTTGTTACTGCTTTCTAGTTAATCCCTCTGTGGTCTGAGGGCATACTTTGTCCACAAAAAGGACAAAAAGGCATTATTAATAATTCTATGCTCACAAGTTTGATAACTTATGTTTACTGAAGTGTGTTCAATGTGTTTTATGGCCCAGAATGTGTTCTATCTTGGTGAACGTTCCGAGTGAGCTTGAGAAGAATGTGTATACCACGATGTTTTGATGGTGTTGCTCAGTTAAACTATGTTTGCACTGATTTCCGGCATGCTAGACCTGTGAATACTGATTAAGGGGTGTTGAAGTCTCCAACCGTAATAGTGAATTCCTCTGTTTCTCCCAGCAGTTCACCAGCTTTTGTCTCTGTCTTTTGACACTCCATTGTGAGGTGTATACACATTAAGTAGTATGCCTTCTTAGAAAAGTGACCCCATGGGTGGCCTGGGTGGCTCGGTCGGTTGAGCATTCAACTATTGATTTCAGCCAGGTCATGACCTCACAGTTCCTGAGTTCGAGCCCCGTAACAGGCTCTGCACTGACAGCAGAGTGTGTGCTTGGGATTCTCTCACTGCCCCTCCCCAGCTTGTGTGTGCACTCTCTCTCTCAAAATAGATAAATAAACTTTGAAAAAAAGAAAAAGGAAAAAAAAAGAAAGTTGACCCTTTATCATATGCAGTGTTCCTTTTTATTCCTGATTGGTTTTTTTGGCCGCGTCAGCTTTCTTTTACTTTTTGTCAGCATAGTATCTCTTTCCCATCCCCTTACTTTTAATCTACCTGTCCCTGTTTTTAAAGTAGGTTACCTGTAGATAAAATACAGTTTAGCCTTGTTTCTTTTTTATCCATTCTGTCAGTTTCTATCTTCTAAGTGGTATATTTGGTTCACTGATGTTTAAAATTATATAGTTGGATTAATAGCTACCATATTTGTTACTGTTTTCTATTCATTCCATTTTGTAAGTTATAAATACCCAATGCAGTGTTCCTATAATTATTTTCAACAGTTTTATGTTAAAGCAATTAAACATTTTTTAAATAGAAGTTTTTATTTTACCTTCACTTATTCCTTCCCTATTGTCCTTCCTTTTTTTTTTTTTTTTTNTTTTTTTTTTAATACAGATCTGAGTTTCTGACCTATCATTTTCCTTCTCTCTGAAGAACTTCTGGTAGCATTTATACAAGGCAAGTGCCCCAGAGACAAAATCTTGTTTGTCTTTTATTTCTCCTTCACTTTTGAAGGACAATTTTGCAGGAGACAGAATTCCAGACTGATTTGTTTTTAACACTTTGAATATTTCATCCTACACTGGAATGGTTTCTGAAGGTAAGTCTCATATAATTTTTATCCTTGTTCCTCCATAGATAGTGTCTATTTCTTCTGATTTCTTTCAAGATTATCTCTTTCTCTTGGAATAGGATATACCAGGGTATAAATGTTTGGGTCTTTTTCCTGCTTGGTGTTCTCTAAACTTCCTGAATCTGTGGTTTGGAGTCTGTAATTAATTTTGGAAAATTTTCAGCCATTATTACTTTAAATATTTCTTTGCTCATTTCTTCCATCCCCTCTAGTGCTCCCATTATGCATCTATTCCACCTTTTCACTGGTCTCACAGTTCTTGGCTATTTCATTCCTCTTTTATTATTGTTATTTTTGTTTCCATTTGCATTCCAGTTTGGGAAGTTTTCTATTGGCATATTTCAAGCTCACTGAATCTTTCCATGACCATGTCCAGCCTACCAGTGAGCCCATCAAAGGTGTTTGTCTTTTTTTTTTGGAATGTATGGATATCTACAATTTCCTATGAATTTTTTTCTTAAAGTTTCCATCCTTCTGATTACCTCACCCATCTGTTCTTGCATGTTGTCCACTTTTTCCACTAGAGCTCTAAGCATTTTAATCATTGTGATTTTAAATCCATGCTGTGATAATTCCAAAATCCATGTCATAATTGAGTCTGGTTCTATTGTTTGTGTTGGCTCTTCCTACGATGTACTTTCTTGCCTTTACATGCCTTGGGGTTTTCTGTTGCAAGTCATATATTGTGTATTGTATCTTTGAAACTGAGGCTGGCAGTGTGAGGGTTTATTTTTATCTGATTAAGAATGATGCTCTTTACTCTTTATGGTTGCTGTAGTTGTCTAAAGCTTCACTTTCCTCTAGTGTCCTTGTTTTTATCTCCACTGTTGCCTTTGGTTTCCCTAGAAACTCCTTCTTGAATAAAGTCTGGGCCCTGCAGCTCTTATAGCTGTCATCTTCCTCTTATTATATAGGATCCCCCATTCCCAGCTCCCAGTAAGCTGTGGTCTTCTATATTCACCTCTTTCTCCAACTTTGGAAGCATAATTTTGCCCTGTGATCTCCAAATCTCTAATGGATTTAAGAAGATACATTTTTTTCTTCATAATTTTGCTTGTGGTGAGGATGAGAGTGCTGAACTTTTTGTATGTCAGCGTAGAAACTGGAATTGGTCTAGTTCTTTGTGTTTCCTTGGTGACAATAGGGAAAATGTTACCCTAAGATCATGCCTGCAGTTTTTTCTAAACTTTCAAGATATAAAAGCCTAGGCCCTAAGATATAAACTCACACAAATGGTAATATATTCTCTTTCTAAGCCTTGCTGTAGGTTAAAATGTCATCTTCATGCCACCAGATAGGTGGCAGATAGCCCATGGGTAAGAGTTTGGGAAACAAACGATAGAAAGACAGGTCATAGGAGGAGTAATGTGGTGGAAGTGATGGATTTTAGTGGGGCCACTTGCTTAGTGACTGTCACCCCTAGCAACATATAGAGTTACCCATAAAACCCAAGCCCTCCCTTCCAACCCATTCCAAGCTTTAATAGCTATGCTTTAAACAACGTTTTTAAAATGAGCATCCCAGCTATGGAGTCCCTTGATAATTTTGGATGAGCTCTGGTGTCTAAGACTATGAGATTGAAAATAGTTCCTATTTCACTAGAAAGAATTATTTTTCTATAAAGATGTTTAGATTTCCCTGATGCCCAACAACAGCCTGGAGAAAAATCCCTGGAGACAATGCCAGCTAAAGGGCTTGGGCCAACATGACAGAAAGCCCAGTGCTGCCTAAGCCTGTTTTACTCTTCCTGACTCCTTGCCCAGACTGTGGGAGGCACAAGAGTTCGATGTGAGTTTCAGTAAAAATGGAAGCTGGGCCTGTATACAACTCAATGAAAGAAGCTGGTGTCCATGGATAATCAGCTCATAAAGCAATCAATTAGCACATTTGGCTGTTAGCTGAAACGCTAGAAGCCACCCAGGGGTGAGAATTTAGTTTTTCCTCCTCTGACATTTGCACTGGCTTTTTTCTGCCTCTGTCCCTTGGCCTGTGCTGCTCTCTCTGCTTGAATGTCTGGTCCTCATTTACTCCCTCTGGTTATCTCCTCCAACTAGACTCTGCCCAGAATTCACCTACCTGCACAGCCCTTTTTGGCCACTCAAGCCTGATGTTAATCTTCCTGAGAAGAAAGGGAGAGGCCATTTTGCCCAAAACTGTTCTCCTGTGTCTAAAATGCTCAACCTTCCATAGATCCTCAGGAATGTTGTTTGGATGAACTAATAAAGTATATGTTTCTAAGTTTATATTCTTGACAGGAAATAGTCTATATATTTGCCTATCTGTCCCAATCAGATCACAAGTTCTTTGAGAACAGAGGCTAAGTCTCTATTTGTGTCCTTTTTCTTACAGCCTAACCCAAACCCAAGCAGTTAAAGAAGGCTCAATAAATATTTGTGAAATGAACACAAAATGAATGAATAATATAGTTCATGGGTACTTTGAGATCCTCCACATCAAAGACAAGCCCTGGAGACCTTCAGTGCTGCCTTCTTCATTGGGACCAGGAGCAGCTTTCCTCAGCAGCCGTCCTTGGATTCTAAGAGATATTGTTGGTCAGGAAAGGGCCAATGGCCAAGATCAGATTCCCATTAACCTAAGGTGAACAAGAAGTCATTGCTATTAAGGTGGCCTCCTAATTAGGCCTCCTCACTGAGACAAAGGTATCTCTATTTCGGCCAAGCATGAAAGAAGAAAAAGAAACCAAGCTCAGAGCAGTCTGTAAACCATACACACCCTCTCCTTCCATCAGATGACATCTCAGCCTCGGCTAGGCCCTTCATGCTGCTGTGTGGGAGCACTGCATCTTGAACTTCCCCATGAGAAACTTGAATGTAAGGTACAGACCAGAGCGCTGCATTCCACAGCCCTCAGCAGACATGCATGCAAGACCAGAACTAGTTTGTGCCTGTTTATGCCTGAACAATTACGAATAGCACTGACTTTACTCTCAAGTGTTCCAGTTTTGATGATAAATGATATGACCACCCTCTATGTTTCCCACACATTTTTTTTCACTACCTCCATTACACGCTGGAACATTCTCAAGCAAATTCCACAGACATATTTTATCAAAAACTGCTTCTGTTTTTAATCTTTAATTGATAAAGGCACTTAATAAATAACTGTAATGTCTTCATCCTACTTAACAAAATTATCAATAATTCCTGAATATCAACAAATGTCTAGTCAGTGTTCAAACTTCTCTAGTTGTTTCAAAACTGTCTTTTTACAATTGACTTACATGAGATACAATCCTAATAAGGTCCACACAGTGTCCTGTAGGTCTCATTTCCTCCCCCGACCTTTTTATTTTCCACTTCACCTCTTATTTCTTTTGTACCATCTATTTATTTAAGAAAGCAGGTCAATTCCTATAAATTTTCCCACATTCCGGATGTGCCATCCTCATGGGGTCACTTAACACATTACTTTGTCCCCTGACTTCCTGTAAATTGTAGCTAGATCTAGAGACTTAATTGTGTACTGGTTCAAGTTGTTTAGAAAGAATACTTCCTGTGTACCTTTTGTTATATCAGAAGACATAGAACATCTGATTGCCTTTTTTTTTTTGATATTAGGATTGATTACTAGGATCAGGTATTGTCATCTTTTTTTTTTTTTTTTTGAGAGGGGGAGTAGGGATAGAAGGAGAGAGAATCCCCAGCAGACTCTATGCTGTCAGAGTGAGCCTGACATGGGGCTGGATCCCATGAACTGTGAGATCATGACCTGAGCCAAAATCAAGAGTCAGATGCTTACCCGACTGAGCCACCTAGATGTCCCTCAGGTATTGTCACTCTTATCTGGCTATTATAACATTCCTCACCAAAATCATACTTAAAAGTTTTTGGTAGCCATGGGTGATCATTGCCTAAATCCATTATTCACTAGGGGTTATGGAGTCATAAAATTCTGTTTCTATCATTTTTTCTATTTGTATTAACCAGCATGTTCTATAGAGAAACAATTACTTGGTGGTTTATATAAGAAATTCAGGGTAAATGTTTGAACTGTTTGCTTTAGTGATAAATTCTCAGAATAATGAATGAGCGAGCTAGCAATATTGAAATGTGACCAATGACCATTTTGCTTTTTTAAAGAAATGTAATTAGAACATATAAACATTTTAAACATAATATTAAATTTCAACCCATTGTAATGTTATTACTTTTGGTGCCCAAATCAGGCCAGTAGGAGTTCTTCAAGTTGAAAGCACATAAAAATTCATCTTTTATATTTCCTATTTCAAACCTGTAACCAAAATTTTCTGCAAGAGGCCCTCACTTGGTTTAGTGCAAAATTGTGTTTAAAATCCACAAACTGTGTCCTATAGGTACTAAATGTGATAGGCTTATTATTGTTTTTAGATGTTTTTAGTAGAAAGAGCAAGAAAATGTGTCTTCTTTTAAAGGAAAAAATATATAACACAGGTTTCTATTGGTATTTCTTACAGATTCCAAATCACGGCATTTTTATTTAATTCCTTGGGTTTTCATATACACTTCAAAAGTAAAAATGCAGGACCAAAATATGGATCCTATTGTAAAATCCTATGACACATTCCCTGTTAACTCTTTGAAAACTGAATGATCCTAGACAATAGGCTTGAATGAACTGATTTCCTTGACTTTAAGCTGATTCCTTGATGTTGGTTCACCTGATAGTAAAATATTTTATTAAATTCTAATGATATCCTTGTGAAAGAATGAAAACTGGATGGAGTGAAAGAACTGGTAAATGATTAATCCAAGTTTGTACAATAAGCAGTGTAAAGTCTGATTATCTAGTTTCAAAAAACAACTATACAGAGTGGGCAATGTTTAGCTTAATAGCTGTTCATGTCAAAACACCTTGAGACTTTTAGGCCCTGCTAAAATGAAATCAATGAAAGTGGTAGGATCAGGGTCTTGATCAGAGGCAAATCTACATGAACAAGGTAAACACCTGCTAAAAAGGAAGCTGAGGCCATCCCTTACAGGAAACGAAGCAATCATTAAAAATGCGTATACAGATAATGCCCACTTGTGATAAAATCTCTCTGTATATGGAGAGGCGAGGAGCGCCTGGGTGGCTCAATTGGTTAAGCATCTGACTTTGGCTCAGGTCATGATCTCACGGTTCTTGATTTCGAGCCCCACATCGGACTCTGTGCTGACAGCTCAGAGCCTGGAGCCTGCTTCAGATTCTGTGTCTCCCTGTCTCTGTCCCTCCCCGGCTTGCACTCTGTCTCTCTCTGTCTCTCAAAAATAAATAAAACATTACCAAAAAAATCTCTCTGTATACTAGAAAGCCTTTCAATCCAATAAAGACATGTATTTAAACCTACACCTATAATTGTACTGTTGATAAAATTGAACACTTTCCCCCTAGGATAAGACACAAGATAAGGATGTCCACTCTTCCCTCTTCTATTCAGTGTTATTATACTGGAAGTCCTAGCAAGGGCAAGAAAGAAAGGTACAAAAATTAGAAAAGAAAAAGTAAAACTGTTGTTATTTACAGATGACAATTGTGTACACAGAAAACCCTATGAAACCTATGAGAAAAGAAAACTACTAGAAGCATAAGTGAATTCCATGAAGCCACAGGATATATGGCCAATATACAGAAGTACCTATATTCCTACATACCAGCAGCAAACAATTCTTAAAATGAGATAAAAACACCATTTAAAAGCATCAAAAATACTCTATTATGAAAATTTTAAAACATTGCTTGGAGAAATGAAAGAAGACCTAAAAAGGGTACCATGCTCATCCTCATGATTCAAAGATGACATTGTGTGTGTGTGTGTCTGTTCACAAATATGAAGAAACCATTGATACAGGCAGGAATAACATGGATGAATCTCAAAAACATGATGTAGACAAGCAAAGTCAAACCACAAAATAGTACATACTGAATAACCCCATGTACATAAAACCACATAATGGACAAAATGAATCTACAGAGATTGAAATTAGAAAGTGGTTGCCTGTGGATTGACTGGAAAGTAGCATTGGGGAACTTTTTAGGGTCATAGAGATGTTCTCCCTCTTGTTTTGAGTGGTGGTTACATGGATATATCTATAATTGTTGAACCTCATTTCCCTGAAAACATTAGAGATACCCATTTTGATTATAAATTCTAACCCACCACAACAAAATAAGAGACCAAAAAAGCACCATCCAGTGTGTGTGTGTGTGTGTGTGTGTGTGTGTGTGTAATCATTTTGCAATATCATGACAAATAGACATGACAAGAGATTTGAGAGTTTGCTTTCAGAAATAATCTATAATGGACAACAGTAAAAATATTTGAGAAATAAAATATCCAAAAGTATTTAATGGCTGTAATATAATTCTTAGTCATTGACAGACAGATGTAACAGTAAAACTACTCTTCAGTAAATTTATAGAAATTAAACAAATGTTGCTATCAAATTCCATAAAGCATAACATCTGTAAACAATAAAAAATTTAACCTCTAATGCAATTGATAATTTAATTTCTCATATCAATATTCCAAAGCTCTCAATATGAGAGAGAAATGGAGGAAAGGCAGGGAGAAGGAAGGGGGAGAAAGGGAGGGGGACAGAGAGAAACAGAGAGACAATAAGAGAGGCAGAGAGAGTTTCCTGACAAATTCTAATAATTTTAAAGCTGGTTTATCTCCTACATCATCACCCATACAAAACCACACATGTCCCTGATTCTGTGTTCTCAAACCTATGCATGTCTCTATATGAATGTTTGTATAAGTCCCCTTTTTAATCAGAGTCCTTTTCACTTTTCGGCTTTGACATAAATAGCTTCACTCAGTCTTACTAATGAAAAACCTTGAAACACTTGCCCAGAATTAAATACGGACTTCGTATCAGAGCTAAAGTCTCTGCCCAGGTCCTCTCACCCTCACCCCCTCACTCTCACCCTCACCCACTCTTGCTCTGCTCAATGGTCATGGGGGAGGAGGGGCTTGACTCAGGTTACAAGGAAGCCAGAGGCCTCCTGCGGCTGTTTCTAGCAATGCTGGCCTATGAGGCACAGATATTAACTAAAATTCTCATGCGAAGATAAGGCAGAAACACAAAACCCATTATTTACACATACGAGCAAAGTTGTGAGCAAGATAGAATTCCTGTTGATAGAAATATAGACAGTATAGAGGAAATACAGAAAAACATTTAATCACAGAAAAATCAAATGACAAAACATTTTCCCAAAGGCTTCACTGAAGACATGGAGAAAGAACTTATGAAATTCAGAGAGGTGAAAATTCCAGAACTAAACTCTTGAAAGTATCTCCCCTCTACATTTGGGACCAGTTAAATTAGTAAACATACCAAAGGCATTTGTACTTTGCAACACAGCTATCCTGCCAGAGAGAGCAGAGAAGGTGAAGAACGCCAAGGGATTAATCAGAGACAGATGTAATTAAAACCAGAAGGGCTACAATGGCCCATAGGTCAAAGGGAATTAAGATCCGAGCAAAATCTCCACATAAATGAAAAAAAAAAAAAAAAAAAGCAAGCAGTGTACTCTGTTGGGACATGTAACTGCTAATATATTGCAGTTTACCAGACAGGTTTCAGCAAACCTCTTCAGTGTGCAAACATTGAAGGGGGTTTGTGAATGAACTTGACAGTATGGAGTGCACATTAAATGGCCCACTGTCCAAAAGTCTTCACTGAGTCTGGATGCCTCTCCTTAGTCCATAAAAATAAAATACTTTCCAGAAAAAAAAAAGTCATGTATTTCTGTATTTATTTCTTTACTTGTTCCACATAGCACTTCATAAACTTGACTTAATGCCTTGTGAACATTTCAGTTCAGTGTTCTTTGCCACATTCCAAAAAGATAAGCAGTTACTGTGCCCGCTTTGCAAATGATAAGGACAAGATTAGAGAAGACATTTTTCTGGATTGCTCAGCATCAGAACGGTGGGGCCTGAAACAGCGCTCCGAGATGCACTCAGCTCATGGGTTCCTGGAGTAGAAAGTAGTCTACGTTTCTAAGTCATTTTTAGTTTTTAAAACATGTCGCATAGTTGCCTTGAGTGGTCTACATCTATGCCCCACCCCAACAGGCTACATCTATGCCCCACCCCAACTTGCCTGCATCCCCCCAGAATCTAAGCAGGTCTGTTGCCAGGTACCTGCTCATCCCAGAGGAAGAGCTGTTCTAGAACCAGTTCCCCAGCTCCAGACCCTGCTGCATAATGGGAGCATGATGTCACAGCCTCCTGGAGAGGGGGCTGTGCACAGATAAACAAAGCCTGGGGATCCTTTTCCCCCTTGTCCTGAAAGGAGCATTGATCCTGCCCCACGGATTGGGGGTATTTTCCTGGACACCTGTGGGTTGACTTGCTCTTTTGGGCCTTTAACAAAGGATGGTGGGTGGGAGGGAGAACGGTAGAAGGGAGGCAGAGATGGGCTGACTGTCCAGGCCAGGAAACACTGCCCAGCAGTCTGGGGTACTTGCAGTCTTCCTTAGTTCAACTCGGGCCCAAGGGACCAGGAGGCCCACCGACCAGGGGTGGGGGCCTTCACACTGAAGCTGGATCATCCGTCAAACAACGCGTGCTACCGCTCTTTCCTGTCCCCACTCAAGGCTGGGAGGTCTGAGGATCTGTCAAAAGTCCTTCGGGGAGTGAGTGCTGGACATAGGGCCAACAAGGATGGAGAGTAAAAGTATTATTGGGGCCACAATATGGGAAATCTTAACCACATGAAAACTCAGCTTATATTTTCCAGAAGACTTTACCCGGATCTGATGCGGCTGGCAGGAAAGCTAATTTTATTGCTTCCACTATTTATGCTATGGTCCCAGAGGCCTCAGGAACAAAACTCGAAGAGTGTTGGCTTTTTTTTTTTTTTCCATGTGGGGCTATCTGTGATCTTACATGCTGAATCCTTTTAACATGAAAGTTCATTTCTCACAACATGACATCAACTTGACAAAGAGTATCAATGAAAACCTAGAGCTAGCATCATAATTAGTGGCAAAAGACTGAATGCTTTCCTCCCAACCGGAATGAGGCAAGGATGTCCCCTCACCACTGCTGCTCAACATGATGCTGGAAGTTCTTTTTTTTTTTTTTTTTTTTTTGAGGTCAGCATATTTTATTTCTTTTCTTTTTTTTTTTTTTACAAATAGTTTATTGTCAAATTAGTTTCTACATAACACTCAGTGCTCATCCCCAAAGTGCCCTCCTCCATGCCCATCCCCCCCTCCCCCCCACATCCATCAGTCCTCAGTTTTTGTCAGCATTCAAGAGTCTCTCATGGTTTGCCTCTCTCCCTTTCCCCCACCATTTCCGCCCTTCTTCTCCCCCTTGTTCCTCCGTCAAGTTCCTCCTAATCCTCCTATACGTGCAAACATATGATATTTGTCCTTCTCTGCCTGACTTATTTCGCTCAGCATAACACCCTCAAGGTCCATCCATGTTGCTACACATGGCCAGATTTCATTGTTTCTCATTGCCATGTAGTATTCCATGGTATAGATAAACCACATCTTCTTGATCCATTCATCTGTTGATGGACACTTAGGCTCTTTCCATGTTTTAGCTATTGTGGAGAGTGCTGCTGTGAACATTGGGGTACATGTGCTCCTATGCCTCAGCATTTCTGTATCCCTTGGGTAAATTCCTAGCAGTGCTATTGCTGGGTCCTAGGGGAGTTCTATTGTTAGTTTCCTGAGGAACCTCCACCTGTTTTCCAGAGGGGCTGTACCAGTTTACATTCCCACCAACAGTGTAGGAGGGTGCCCGTTTCTCCACATCCTCGCCATGATGCTGGAAGTTCTAGCCAGTGGAACAAGGCAAGAAAAGGCAGTAAGAGCCGTACATCCCACCTCGGGCCATATTCCCAGGGTTTTCCTCGCATCAGTGACTGCACGGGCCCAGCTCTCAGGGATTTGTCGAAGCCTTTATCTGAGAACCATCCAACTAAGGAGACAAAGTAGCAAAGAGCTTCCTAGGGTGGCAGCTGGAGCTAGGCTGAGCTCTACCATACAACACCTATGTGACTGTGCAAGTCATTCAACTCAGTGAGCCTCAGTAGTTTCTTCTGTGAAGTGGGGCAACACTAGCACCTGCATCATAGTGTCCTTATGAGGCTTTAAGGAATTAACATCCACAAAACACTTAGAATATGTTCTATCCCATGGTAAGTAGCATGAAATTATCAAGCTATTTGTGTAGATTTAATGATTACTCTGGGCTTCCTTCACGAGAAGAAGGAAAATTAAACAGTCAGCAACCTCAAGTTGAGTTACAGAAAGCCGAGGTTATTTCCCACATCCCAGGTTGTGACTTTTTATAGGGATCTTGTACCTTGACACTGTATAACTGTATAATAACACGGTGGGTAGACTTTCGATCAACCAGGCAGTTTCCAGAGGCGTGAAACTGGAATATGATCTTCCTTCCCTGCTTCCTTGTAGCTCAGACCACGATCTGGGGAAGTATTCCCAGTCTTCATCCTCACTTCCTTATTTTCCACCAAACAGGCTTTCCCTGCTGGTCTCAATCTGTTATTTTCTCCTCTGCAGCCTCTCTTAGTGCCTCTTCCCATATGCCTATCATCTCGACTTTTCCACATTAAAACCTCCTTGTAACTGACATGGAACCCTGTGAAACTTCCAGGCAATTAATCTAACTGGGCAGAGCTTTCCGAGACCTCTGTTTTAAAAAGGCCACAGGCTCATGGCTCTCTCACATACCATATAAGTGGAACCTACAGAGATACATGTTGGGCCAAGTAGTGAAGAAAGCCACCTTTTATTCTTTTATTTAAGGAAGAAATTAAAAATTCAGCTCACGCGGACTGGAAACAAACACTTTCTACCCTTAAAACTTTCTCCATGTTTATTGCACACTATAAATTGAAGAAAGAAAGAAAAAAAAAGCAACCAATGCAGTAAAAGCACCACAACAAAGCTGGAAGAAATATGCAAGCCTCGGCAGAGGCCAGATTTACGGTCAGAAATATGGAGTGTGTCTCAGCAGGGGCAGGTCATGAAATAGTATGAGCTAATATCAGGGGTGTGAAAACAGGCATTGTTGTTTAGTTAACTAAAGTCGTACAATTAAGTGATTCTCAAAAATCAATTAGCCATATGTTATTACCAAGATGACATGTTTTTATAACTTCTCCCTGGATGTTTTATTGCCAGAGGATGCTCACGTGGGCACTAGAACAAGAAAATAAAACACCAGCCCAAGAATAAAAGTGCAGAAACCCAGCCACAATTAATTAAAAGAGTCCAGTCTGGAAATGACGGAGTCGCTGGGCAGGCGGCATGGTGTTGGAAAGATTCCTTCTCGGTGCCTCCACACTGTTACAAAAAGCCATGGTCTTTTTTTTTTTTTTTCCCCCTTTCTCTTTGTTTTTCTGTCCTTTTTAATTTAGCACAGATACAGCTGTGAAAACTGGATATTCCATTTGAACTCCCATACTTATGCTTGTAACTGGTTCCAAGGAAATGTCATTTTCAAAGCTTTCAATGGAAAATGAAAAACTTATTTCTCGAGAAAAATCCTGGTGGCATGCTGTTGTTAATGACAGCTCGTGTTTCCCTGGCTTCCACAAAAGGAGCAAAAAGTGGGGCAGAGTTTTACTCCTTCCTCTTTGTTGCTTCTGAACCAGGTAAGAAAAGGACTCAAAAAGGATTTGCAGAGACTATGATGTTGAACACACAGTAGGGTCCGTGTTTAAATAGCCACATGTTCTTCCTATATCCACCATGGAGCGGTGGGATGCATTTTCCCCCTTTACTTCTTGGCTGCTGTAATGCGTAAGTCAACGGCATAAGTGATGTGTGTCAGTTCTGCACTGGGCCCCAAGCACATGGTACAAGATTCTGCTCTTTCTTCTGGAACTCGCAGCAACTGTATGAATAAATCCGGGTCACCTGCTGGAGTGTAAGATGCCCACCGTTCAGTGTCCCTTATTCCTAAATACGAACATGAAGCCAACCTTCAGGCAGGCAGCTGGGGCCGCCAGACCAGCAGACCCACCCACCTTTCAGGCAACAACAGACAAGTGCCCACCTGGCTTCCATCACCTGAGCAGCAAAATGGCACAAACGATCCATAGACTTGTAAGCAATAATAAATAGTTATTTAAGCCACTGAGTTACGAAGCAGTTTCTCACGAGGCAAAAACTGATGCATATAGTCATCAGAGGGCAGGATTCGTTGTGACGACTCCAACCACATAACCCGGTAATATTATCACCCTCGACCCACGGTACCGGACATGAAAAGCTCTGCATGTCACGTCCTGCAATATTGAAAACTGCAGGATCCTCTACTCACATATTTAAAAATGCTAAAGTAACCATGTTTTATAGGGCGGCAAGGTGTTATTGGGCCTGAATCTCAGGTCTGTCACTCCCTAGCTATGTTAACGTTACATTTCTGAGCCTCAAATTCTTTATCTGAAATTAAGTCTAATGCTTGAAAGCTGTGCACCTCAGAGTGTGGTCCACAGACCCGCAGCTGCCCCATCACCCGGAAACTTATTAGGAATGCAGATGATGAGACCCCAAACCAGATCTTTGGAATCAGAAACCTGGGGGTGAGGCCCAACCGTCTGTGTTGTAATAAATGCTCCTATGATCCTGATGACCCACTCGAGTTTGAGACTCCCTACTTTAAAAAGTTATTATTGAAAATGAAATTATCAGACTTACGTAAAGCACCTAGCACAGGGTAGCCACTCAACAAATAACAATCCTCTCTTTTTCCTTTGCTGAATATACTTTCAATAGAATTCATGAATGCATGTGAGTATAGAGACAGTTAACATAAATTAATACATGAAATATATACATAACATAGATACAAAAATTGAACCCACACACATTGCCACTAACCAGGTGGAAATCAGTCAGCTTCCTGTCAGTAATATAAGGAGTCACATGAAATAGAGAGCAGATAAAAAGACATCACTTTCTGCCTTCTGGGGACAAATGTGACATCTGTCTAATCAACACATGTGTGGGGTCTTCTGAGGGTTTTCTACTGACAGGCTAGCTGAAGAGTTGTTTGGTGGCCGAGCTCGTGCCTCGAGGGTTTCTGCCATCAGGACATCCCAGTGACACATTCAGCCTGGCAGGGGAACTGCCCCTATGGAGTCTGGTGTGTGACTCTGTTCTCCATATTGTAACAACCAAGAGCAGGGAGGAAAGGACAGGTTGGGCTGGGAGGGCTGGGGTGGGGACCAAGAAGTCAGGAATGATGAACAGGGAAGAGGCGTCCCTTAATCTCCATGCGCTGGGACCCTTAATGACCCTCTCAAATCTGGGATTCTCTCATGGTGGGGTACCACAGTGGCATCTGAGAACTTTGCAAGCATGAATGATGGATAGTCATGTGTCTATATACATACACCCTATACATTAGGGTTCTGTTACGACAGCTTATAAATAAGCAGTGAAGGGAGTGAAACCAGAGATGTTTGTCACTGAAGAGAGCAGCACAGTGTGACCCCAACACACAGAGGCACATGGGCAGGGGGAAGCTTTCCTGGGGAAAGAGGAAGAGAATGGAAGGGGACAGATAGGATGTCCCCGAGGCAGTCCCTGATCAGGATCTTTGGCTCATGCGTTTCCAGCAGGGATGGAATCCAGTAGTGATGGGAGAAGCCGATTGCCCCATCCCAGTTCAGTTCTTTCTAGTGGCTGGAGTCCACCCAGGAAGAGGCTTGAAGGAACACTGAGGCACCAGGCCCAAGGGGTGAGACAAAGACACTGACCTTTGTAAGGAATTGTTGCCTGTAGTTACAGGGGCTCAAGTCCAGGTGAAATCGGGCCAGTGGTGTGTCTATGACATAGCATGGAAACTGGAATCTAGCCGAACTGTCAAAGCCAATGATGCTGCTGCAAGGTGAGCAAGTGGCCACTGGGACCAGCCAGGCTCAGCCCCCCTTGCTAGAGTGAACCTGGGGTCTTTGGAGTCCTTCCCTGGGTAGGGAGTCCTTTGCTGCTATAAGAGCTACCTTAGTTTCAGGGAGGGGGGAGCAGGGCAGGGAGGATGGTGCTGGTAAGGATATCCGGTCTCCCCCCACTGCAAAGGAAATGTGGGAGCCTCCTGCCTCCTGAAATCTGATCTACATGCAATCTCTAGACTCCATATTCTACCCCAGGTCCTTTCTACCAAGGACCAGAGGAGAGGAGAAAACAAGCATGTACCTTGTACCCCTTTAGGCCTATTTCTTACCAAGCACCCTGCTAAGTCCTGACAGCCGTCTCTTCACTTACTCCTCAAGAGCCCAAAGTCAGATTTTATTACTCCATTTTAAAATGAAAGACACTGAGGCGGGACGCACTTCTCAGTCCTTGATCTAGAACATCTCCAGCCGCCCAGGGGCTCTCCTGTTCCCCTCCAATCAACACGCCCATTTAGGGACTTACAGTAGTCCCTACATGAATTTTCCTTGCCTGTAGACTTCATATAAATGTAACCAGGCATAATCACTATTTTGTGTCGCACTTATTATGCATGTCATGTCTGTGAGATTTCTCCAGGTTGGAGCCTGTCATGTAGCAATAACTTATTGCATGTTATTGCTGCGGTTTGGTTTCTTGTACGGACACACCATAACTTGTTTATCCATTTTCCTGCTGTTGGACATTTGGGTTCTCCCCAGTTTGGTGCTATAATGAATCAGGTTTCCATGAACATATTTGACATGCCTTCAGTGGCCACAAGCACTCCTTTCTGTTAGAGACATGCAGGCATGAAGTTTCTGGGCCCTGTGACGTATGTTTAAGCTTAGAAGATCATTTCAACTTCCCCAAGTGGTTGTACCAGTTCACTCTACTACAGACACAGGTTCGAGTTGTTCTGCATCCTCCTCAGCACTGAGGATTATCAGTCTTTTTTTTTTTTTTAGTGTTTATTTTTTGAGAGAGAGAGTGTGTGAATGGGGGAGATACAGAGAGAGAAGGAGACACAGAACCCGAAGAAGACTCCAGGCTCCAAGCTGTCAGCATAGAGCCCAACTTGGGGCTCAAACCCACAAGCTGTGAGACCACAAACTGAGCCAAAGTTGGCCCCTTAACCCACTGATCCACCCAGGCGCTCCGTTTATCAGTTCTTTCCACTCGAGTTGCCCTGGCAGGGGTGCAGTGGTATCTCCACGTGCTTTTAGTTGAATTTTCCTGGTAAGTTATAAAGAAAAGCTTTTGAACTTGGATCTATTTAATTTCAAACCCAACCCCGGCCACTGCTCCACTCCACAAATTTACAGCATAATGTGGCCACGCCCCCTCAGGGATACCAGCTCCGTCAGCAGAGCTCAGTGAAGCCATCCTCGCCTGTTGGGCCACTTCTTCCAGAGAATCCATGGTCTGCCTGGTGCTGGGAGCTGGGTCCTGGGCATGGTAGGAAAGGGCAGGGTGTCAATTCTCGCACACCCAAGGCATGCAGCCCATTCTGGGAAGGGCATCTCTGTAATTCAGAGCCTGCCTAAGAGCAGGTCAAGGCTAATTACTAATTGTGGTCAATAAATCCCAAAGGGGCCCAAGATGGGAAGACACATGTGGCTCCATTATAAGAACACGCTTCTCTGAGGTGAGGCTGGTGCTGATGCCCTGAGGATGGCGGGGACATAATGGGGAAAGTTAATCTTCCAAGAAAGCCTGGGAATATGAATGAGTATCCCGTGCAAGGGAGCCAGGCAGGCAAAGGGAGGTGTGACCAAAAAAGAGTTCATTCTGGCCTTGGGGAAACCAAAGAAGTGCTTCTGAAATGCTTTCGCCGTCTCTGTCATTGAGACGTTGCTGATTTCTGCAGGGGAAAGACCTTCCTTTCTCCTCACTACAGCAGAAATGATGAGGTTTGCACTTGGGTCTCTGTAAACGTGAACTGTGAGATCTTCTCATCCAGGTGAGATGGGAGCACAGGAAGCCAGCCTGACCTGAGCCCGGGAAGGCACATTTCGGACGGGAGAGAGGGCTCAGCATTTGTGCCTCTGCCAGAGAAGGTGCCAGCATCCCAAGGGGTGGGGGGCCCTTCACTCTGGGAAACGTCCAGGGTAGAGACGCAAAGCGACAGAGTGCAAGGCTGCATGTACTTCCTTTTTTTTTTTTTTTTTTTGGTATCCTTTGAAAAATGTGAGTTACATGGAGAACCTCACTGTTCTGTTGTTTGTCCAGTTGCTAGAGCCTTTGAAAACACCATCAGAGAGCGTGTCCAGCAGGGTAAAGATGGGACAAATTTGAAACGTGATTTGTGGGGGCGCCTGGGTGGCTCAGTTGGTTAGGCATCCGACTTCAGCCCAGGTCATGATTTCATGGTTTGTGGGTTCGAGCCCCACATCGGGCTCTGTGCTGACTGCCAGCTCAGAGCCTGGAGCCTGCTTCAGATTCTGTGTCTCCCTCTCTCTCTGACCCTCCCCTGTTCACACTGTCTCTCTCTCTCAGAAATAAATAAAACATTAAAAAAATTTTTTTAAAAAAGAAAAAGAAAAGTGATTTGTGGAAGAAAACTACACCTGGAACACCTGTGGAAAACCTAATAAGAAAGTATTCCTTTCTGAAAGAACCGGAGAGGATGAATGAAGAATGAAAGCATGCATGAGAAACTCCAGAATCACCCTGAGTGCCATGTGACTTCAGTTCCATCCTGACTCTACACGACCTTGGCTTTCACATCTTTGCCATGAGATGTGTGCAGCCATAAAATAGCGGTTGCATTTCAAGTGCCCTGCAGCACAATAGCCCATTGCTCCCTATTGCCTGCAGAAGCAAATCCAAACTCTTTATGGGGCACATAAACTCTCCCCATTCTGGGCCCATCCCACCTGCCCCATCCTTGCCTCGCTGTTCCACCCTCCTAACCTGCCGCACACCCACCGGCCCTCACCCTCCAGGCACCGGGATGTCACACGCCTCATTATTCCACTGGGAACACCCTTCCCGCCTTCCCTGCTGGGAGAGCTCCTACAGGGTCCAACACAGCTCCCTGCTCTGACTGTTACCATCGTAGGTGTAATTATTTGTTTACAGGCCTCCCCCCCAACTAAACTGTGAACTCCCTAGAAGCAGTGATGAAATATTACCCCTTTTTATAGCCTCTCCTCCCTTTGCCATTTAGTGCCTGGCTCATCATAAGTGCTTAAAAATGTTGGTTGAAGATTTTAAGTATTTCCTTTTTGGTATAATGAGCAGCAGAAAATTAAAAAAGGGGGATGTGGAATATGTTCTATACCTTAACGCCCCTTTGCTTTTCTGGACCAGAAAGGGAGCACTGGGCCAGCACATCTGAGGACATAGCCTTGAGCACATTCCCTCAATTACTCTATCTATCCCTATTTGCATCGGGGTGGGACTTGGCAGGGCTTTAATTGCAAGCGTGCACCTTCTGGAGAGAGAATGTGGCCCGGGATTTCCTTTCCTGCATCGCTGCTGTTACTATGATCCCCGGCCTGTTCCTTCAGAGGACACGGCGGCCTCCATCTGCACGCAGGCACATGCAGTCATTAATCACTCCCACTACCTGATTAAAGGAACTCTCCAGACCAAGAGGGGAGAAGGAAAAAAAAAACCCCATGCTATAAAAAAAGACTGAATTATAGAGTCCCTCTGCACCAATGCTTCCCAATCAGGCAATTTATTGCAAACAACCAAAATCTCATTCTCAGGCCATTAACTAAAATAGGAAAATATCATCTTAAATTCTAAAAATAACAAGGGACACATTTTAATGGGTTCCCAGTTCTGGACAAGCAGATTGGTACGTAGCATGATGGAAACCTCAAGAACTTGGAGCACGACTTTTTCCTGAATCCTCCGACTTGGAGGCCACAGTTTGGAGTGCGATTCCAGCCTTCTTAACCGTTACTTTTGTCTTTCATCTTTTGGATTTCTCAGCTGCGGGGACCCCTAGTAACCAGAAGTTCAGGAGTGAAGCCAGGAAACCAAATTTTTTTTTCAAAATGTATAGTAAATAAATAAACGGGCTTGATATTTACAAGGGTCTGCCCAAGGCTCCTTTGCTGTGTGGTGGTGGTGTTTGGTGTTGTTTTTGTGCAAATCCGGAGAGAGTCACAAACGTGCAGATGAGGCTGGATCCTGTCAGGCCGTGTGAGCCGGTTCTGCCCCCACTCCCTCCTGAAGCCCCTCAAGACTGCCGACCGGGGGCGCCTGGGTGGCTTAGTCGGTTAAGTGTCCGACTTTCGCTTAGGTCATGATCTCGCGGTTCGTGGGTTCAAGCCCCGCGTCGGGCTCTGTGCTGACTGCCAGCTCAGAGCCTGGAGCCTGTTTCAGTCTGNGAAGTAATATAAAGCAGCCACCTCCACCACCACCCCAGATGTCTCTTAAGAGACATGACCAAAAGTCATCTACACAATTCAATCCAGCAAACCTTTCTGAGAAGCTTCCAGTCAATGGCAGACTGAGCTGGCTTGGAAATCTTTCATCTTCCCACTTGAAATTCACAGAAATGATAGAATATGCACCTCTTGGGGCGCCTGGGTGGCTTAGTCGGTTGAGCGTCCGACTTTCACTTAGGTCATGATCTCGCGGTTCATGGGTTCAAGCCCCGCGTCGGGCTCTGTGCTGACTGCCAGCTCAGAGCCTGGAGCCTGTTTCAGTCTGTGACTCCCACTCTCTCTGACCCTCCCCTGCTCACACTGTCTCTCTCTCTCTCTCTCCTAGAAATAAAAAATTTAAAAGAAAAATTAAAAAAAAAAAAAAAAAGACTGCTGACCGATCTTCAATGCCAAAGCCAGAGGTCTTTTCTGCTCTCAGTCTGGGCCTGGCCTGGTCTTGACACTCGGCAAAGAGAGGGTAGCAGGGACATTTGCATCTGGGTATTGAGCCCAGGAGTCACCAGGTCAGGAGACAAGGGTATGACCAGGCCTTGACTTGATGGGAATGGACACCCGCAGCCCTGACACAGGATACATTGAGGTGGAAGCCTTGGGAAGGCAGGGATGTCCCTCCATCCTCAGGAGCAGAACCTCCCTGGGGGTCTGAAGGCCTAGCCTCACCTGCCAGCTCCCTGGGGGTCTGGAGATCTGCCTCCCCCTCCCCCCCGCAGTGCATCGTGAGTATTCCGAGTCAGTCTTCTGACTGCTGTGTCCCCACAGATGATATGCGCACTGCCTCCTTTCTCACCTCTTCCCTCAAGGATTCCCTAGGGACAGTCTATTCTCTGGGGACCTAAAGCCCCCTTCCTTAGTCACCTTCCCAGGCTCAGATGTGACCTTGGACTTCTTCCCATCTATGAACCCTCCCAGTGGCTGGTGGAACTCAAACCCCTGGAAGCAATTGATCAAATGTGTCTGCACTGAGGAATAAGTGAATAATGTTGGGTTCTGAGCCCTCAGGGACAGGTACTTCTTAAAGGACAGAGCTGGAGTCAGGATGAATGTTCAACATTATGAGGAGACAAGCAGATCAAGGGTCTTTTCTCTCACACCCATGAGGAAAGCCTTTGCTGGAGGAGGAATAATTGAAGGCAAAAGTTATTTTATGATGTTCGCCCCGCCAGATCCCTGAAGAACAGGTGAGTCCCTGTTCTTTCTCTCTTCTGCCTCTAGCTTCTACTAAATCAAGAGGTTTTGAATGCTGGGCAGGCCTATCCTGTCAGTTCAGCATGGCCAGTAAATCTCACGGTTTCACAGAAGTAGCACTGAGGCGGGGCTGCTGACTCCAACCTGCTCTCCTTCCTACAAAGGAGAGGGAGCTACACAGAAGGTCTGGGAGAGCACCTGGGTTCTCTGATCCTGGGCTCTGCTGCTTGGATGAGCCCACCTCTTAGGTAGGCTGAGTCCAGATTTGTCTCTGAGTGCAAACTCAGTCACATCACCCTCACTTAAAAGGTTCGTTTTAGTGACAACTCATTATTTTCATGATGGAACCGGAATGCATTATTCTTCCAAGTCTGGTTATCTCACCATGGGGACCCCTGTAACTCACCTCCCAGCAACCTTTGCCGCACACACTGCGCTCTTGCCCCACCGAACACCAGCTGCTGTCACTGTGCCTCCCTGCCTCCCCATGTCCTTTTCAAGGAGCCTCTTGGTACCCTATGAAGTGGGCCAGGTCTCACTCACTCCTGTTCCCGCAGCTCTGTGTGGGCTCCTAGCAGCTCCCCGGGGCTCAGGAGGCAGCGCCTGCCCCTGGCTAGTGCCAAGCACTTCTGTCATCTCAACAGATTTCCCTGTGACACTAGGACATAGGCCCTGCTCAGTGCCCATGAATATGCCACCTGAAAGTACAGGGAAGCCAGTGTCCCATGGAGCAAAACTGAGCAGTGAGGAGATCACAGTTTGATAATTTGTCGTCCCCCTTTATCCTGTACCTCTCAGTGGACTGTGGCTCCACGTAAAGCTTCTCTGAGAACAGGACCCACACAATGGAGCCACTTGTTGGACATAGCTGTGGCCACACTGATGTCGTGCCCTTGCTCTTGTATGCTCTCTCTCCTTCCATGCTCACTCTTGCTACCTGGGATTGCACTTCTGTATTAGTTCTGCTAAGCTTCCCAGAACAAAGTACCACACCCCAGGGAGGCTTAAATAACAGAAATTTATTTCTCCCAATGCTGGAGGCTGGAAGTCTGTGGTCCAGGTGTCTGTAGGGTTGGACCCTTCTGAGGCCTCTGCTCCCGGGTGGCAGATGGCCGTCTTCTTCCCATGTCCTCATGTGGTCTTCCCTCTGTGTGTATCTGTATTCTTATCTCTTCATATAAAGACATCAGTCGTTTTAAATTAGAGCCTGTTTTACCCAAATCGCCTCTATACATACCCTATCTCCAAATATAGTCATATTCAGAGGTACTGGGACTTCAACATAGGAATCTGGGGGGGGATACAATTCAGTCCATAACAACTCCCTAACACAGTGACAGCCCATCAGCCCTCTGCTTTCTGGAACACTAAGACCTTGTCAGTTTGCTCAGCAAAACCATAAAATCTTGGAGCCAAGGAATGAGGACCCACCTTCATATCTGTATCCTTCATGCACTTGGCAGAGCACGGAGTGGGTATAAAATTAACACATCCAGGACTCATGGTGGTGTCATGTGACATCATTCCCAAATGCCCAAAGTTCGCCCCCTCATGGATGGCTTCTTTAGGAATGGATTGATTCCTCTGTGTGTATGTGTGTGTGTGTGTGTGTGTTTTGCCCTCAACAAATTCCAATACAGGAGAGTGTTTATTACTTTTTAAAAAGCTGTCCCATGTTTATTTAGTTTATTGCAATCGCGCCTTGAGAAACAGGTGTCTGAAAGCTAACAGATGGGGAAGCTGAGTGCAGAGAGGAAGACATGTCCAAAACATACCCAATGGAAGTGGCCAGGATGACCCACTTGGAGCCAGTGTTCACCAAACCCCTTTCCCAGCTGAGATTCTGAGTTTGCTGAGTGCCTTTGGCTCAGGCCTCAATGTCAAACCTTGTGCCATGCATTCTAGTCCACAGTACTGCCTGATTCGTCACCATAGAAAAACCAAAAACAGGAAGAAAGGCCTCTGGGAACTTGGACCCTCCAAAGCAGCTACCTTGCCAAGATTCCTGCAGCTAAGAGTGCCGTAATTTATTGTAACTCATGAAGCCATTGCTGGGTAACTGAAGAAGACACTTCAAATAGACCACAAATGAGCACCCAAACAAAGATTCGCACGCCATCATGAAAACCTAGTAACCAGCTTCTTCATCATCATCATCATCATCATCATCATCGTCATCATCCCCAACCCTGCCACACACACTCACACGTGTGCACATACATTCACACATATGCACATATGCACAAACACATGCACATGTACACACATCTCTGAGATCCTCCCAGGCCAGTTTGAATGACAGTCAGTTTGACCCGCACTGGTCTCCTAGGACTGATCTCAGCCTTCCCCTCTTAGATACTTATCGGAGCCAGTCTGAGCACTTTCTCTGGGGCATGCTGTTGGGATAATCACCTCTGACCCCAAACACTGCAACATAGAGCCCAGACAACAAAAACAAAGTGAGTCAAACATTCTCCGACAAACAGCTCTATCGCTAATATTTCTTAAGAAATAACAAACATGAGCAGGGGCTTGACCATTAATTTGGCACTTTTGACAGAAAAGACAGAATAATGAATGGCCAAAAATAGCTGATAACACTTGTAGTCTTCATAATGAAATAGAAAATGGTTAGAACTGAGCTGTTTCAAACATTACCCCAAAGATCTTTTCATCCCATAGATTACCAATTGATTGATCGATTTGCCTGTTTGTCTGCCCAGGGGGATTGCTTGAGTCATAAGCTGTCAGTTTCACTCTAAAGCAGAACCTACAGCAACCACATGTATTGGGACATTTAACAGGAAACGTTTTCTCTTCATATTTTCTTGCTTTTAAGAAAAGATGCCCATCAATATAAGGCAGCGAGGGGCCGAACCAGTAAGGGCCAAGGCAAACGGGCTTTGGTCTCACTGAAGCAGAGACGGGTAGCAAGCATTGGAAGGAAGAGCCACTGAAACTTGCTGGGTTTTATGACTCTGAGCACACCTGGCCACACTGTTCCCCTTCCCATTAAATTCCCCTTTCCCAAGCTCACAGGCATGGTCTTCGGTGGTCCTGAAATGATGGGCATAATTTGTGCTAGGCCAGCCCCTCGTTCCCACGCTGTGGGGGAAGGGTCCCTGAGCTGGCTTTGAACGATGAAAGCCCCGAAGCAGCCTGCTCCTTGGCCCCCTTGCTTGAGAGGTGTCATGCAGGCAGGCTGGGCTTTGAAGATGCAGGGGGCTGTCTGCCTTTAGAAGGTGGATCCAGCCTCTAGGGAGACAAGCAAGCTAAAAGGCTCTCCCTAAACCCACACCGGTGAGTTTTCCTCCTGGGTCCTCTTAAAACTCAGACTACGAAAGATGGTGGTGGTCTGACTGCTGTTGCAATTTGAGGGTGAACATTTATCACACTGAAGGGCCAGCGAGGCCTTTATTTTGATCTCCTGTTTACATAGCCCTGGCCTCTGTGGCGTTCTGAGGAATCTGTGTCCCATGCAGCCTGGGGACCTCCCGGGGGCCGGGCACCGCCGCCTTGTGTCGGTTCCGCCACATATGTTTTTGCAGCTTTGGCCGCCTCCGCTCACAGGACGCGGTGGCCCTGGCTGGCTCTTGCTGGGTAGCAAGTGCACTTGCTGGTAGAGCAGGCCCCTCACATCTGTGCCCTGCAGGGAGCCAGTGCTGTGCTGGAGTAAGTCTTCCACTATTCTAAACAATACTCAGGGGGTGGGGTTTCTTTCCCTCTTTCACATTTCAAAGATGTAGAGTCACTTCACTTCGACTTCCCAGATGGAACAAACCAAAGATAAATTAGAAAATCATAGTCAAAAGTGATCGACCGGTAAGTCCTAGGCACAACCCTAAATGCTTTGCATGCAGCATCTCAATAAGTCTCCTTTATACAAACAAGGAACCAGGAAACCCCTGAGGTCACCCAAGGGCCAGTTAGTGCCGTTATCTATGTTATCTTCTCGTGATACTGATACGAGCCTTTCCTCCGAACTACCATGTTGTTCTACATTTAAAACTGTCATCTCCAACTCCTGTTGGGACCACTTTCCCGGGCTTCACATCCCTCATGCTCCATTTCATTCGTTCACAGAGGCCAGTGTGGGCTGCAACGTTCCACATGTGTGGGGCCTCAGAGACAAAGCTCCAGTGTCTTTCCTGCAGCCACAGGGCTTAGCTGGTCTCCCGTTGTGGGAACATCCAGACCTGCAGACAGGCTTAGTATTTCCTCCTTCAGATGGCGTCCTGCCCTAAGCCCAGTGTTCAGAACCCCTGCAATCAAAAGCAGATGTGCTATCATGGAATCCGAAGCTCTGGGGTTGGATGTGACCTTTACGATCACATCAAGTTCATCCCCGAGGGCCCTGCTCCAGGCTATTCTGTGAAACCTCCCCCACCTATTCACCCAGACAAGTTTTAAGTATCTGGATTACAGACATTTCTACTCCAGTCCAAAAATGAGGAAATGCTCTTATTCCCTTAAGCGTCTGATCACTTACCATCTTCAACCTGATTTCTATGTCTCTTTGAACTTTAATATCCCCTCTGCACCGCGGCAGTCTATGTATTTAGGAACACCACAAGGGTGAACGCTGGTGGAGTTTGGAAAGAGTCAATATTTCTTTGAAGCCCACGAGTCCTTTTGTAGGCACCCACTTGTTCCTGAAAAATATAATGAAACTTTCGTACTACTTATCATCTTTGTCAACAGTAAACATTTATTTAGCACCTGCTACATATTCATTAAAGTTGACACTGGGTAGAGAGGGTGGTACAAATATACAAATGTATGTTAAAGATATGCCTGGTGGGGTGCCTGGGTCACTCCGTTGGTTAAGCATCTGACTCCTGATTTCGGCTCAGGTCATGATCTCACAGCTGGTTGGATGGAGCCCCATGTCAGGCTCTGCACTAACAGCATGGAGCCTGCTTGGGATTCTTTCTCTCCTTCTCTCTCTGCCCCCTCCCACTCATGTGAATGTGCATGCATGCGTGTGCTCTCTCTCTCTCAAAATAAAGAAATAAACTTTAAAAAATATATCACACAATGCCAATATCAAGGAGCACATGAGAAAAAGATAAACTCAAACATCCTCAGCACTCATATGATACAAAACCCAAATAGGAAGAGCTATGACAAAAGCAACAGCTTCTACCCAGGCACAGTGGAAATGCTTCAAGGATAAAGTGGCCTTTGACATTACGGCCAAAGAGAGGTGAGACTTTCACAGCTAGAAAAATCACCCATGGAGGATGCTTTCCATACTAGGAGAGAACATAGTATATGGTGGGCCAAAGATTCAAGAACTTTCTGCCATAACCAGGAATTAGAAGGGGATGGCTGAGATCTGGGGGAGAGCATAGGGGTAGAGGATGAGGCAGCTGAGTCATGTTCAGACTCTGGAAGTTCTTGTGGTTCAAGGAGTTAGATATTCATCCATTGCTTTCACCCTCCAGATTGGTGGTCTGTCCCTCATGTCAAAACCATAGGAGGAAATAGCTGGGTTGCCTGGGCTCAATGTGGATGTCATAGCTTCTTTTCTTGGCCACTTGCTCCTCTAAGTGAGGAAAGAAGCCCCTCTTAAGCATACCATTCCATCTGATCACCTGTGCCTCGTTGAAGGTCAGTTAAGATGTGGCCCTTCCCTAACTCTCTGTCCCTTCCCTTCCCACCAGGGAGTGAATCTTCTTTCACTCTCTCCTCCAGACACTGTGTACGCCTTCTACTAAGGCATTCAATCCATCTATTGTGATGATTTATGGGCCCATCTGTCCTCTTCACTTAAGTGAGAACTTGTCAAGAGAGGGATGGTTTCTTACTCTTCACACCTCACAAGGTCACTTAGGACAGTGTTAGAGAGATTCGTTTATTCAGAGTCATTTAGTGAGTGCACAGGAAGCACACAACATTGGTATGTGGGCAGCGGACAAGAGACCGGGTGAGTGAAGAGTATGCCATTTTCTGTCTCCAAAGGAGCCTCAAGGCCATAAAAGTGAGAAATTGTTGGAACCCAAGGAGACAAATAAGTAACATGATGAAACTATTCTTAATGGGGCTCTGGTCCTCTTCCCATGGGTTCTTCCAGTGGAGACAGCCTCTGAAAGTACATATGACCACTCTTCCCAAACCAAATAAACATGTAATGAATGCCTGGAAATTCAGCTTCAATTCTGCCTTGGTGGCCTTGTGTGGACTGCAAACCTTCATTAGGTATTTTCCAGAGAAAAGACAGTCAGCTGGCTGCCACAAAGGGTGGGAGGCGAATTAATCATTAATCGGGCTCAGATAAGATAAAGTTTCCAAATCTCTAGAAGGACAGATAGAACCCTAGGGAGTGCCAAGGAGGAAGAGCTTGCCTCCAGCTTGGGAGAATGGGTTGCGGCCTAATCTATGGCAGAATGTGCTTGTATATGTCTAAACCATTGCCTCCTATGCCATGACATTGTTACATTAGCTGGGAAATGACTCTGTAGAGCATGAGAGAATTAATCTCAAATCAAGGTGGTAGAAATGATAGGCACACATGTGTAGCAACATGGATGGAACTTGAGGGTGTTATGCTGAGCGAAATAAGTCAGGCAGAGGACAGATACCATATGTTTTCACTTGTAAGTGGAACAGGAGAAACTTAACAGAGGACCATGGGGAAGGAGAAGGGGAGAAAATAGTTGGGGAGAGGGAGGGAGAGACTCTTGATGGCCATGGAGGAGGGCACTTACTGGGATGAGCACTGGGTGTTATATGGAAACCAACTTGACAAGAAACTATTTAAAAAAAAAAATGATAAGCACAAGTGAAAACTGGCATTAGGTATTGCTTTAAACATTTACCGACTCTTAAACATGGTTTCTTAATCTCTGTGCTATTAACATTCTGATCTGGTTGATTCTTTGTTGTGAGTCCTAAATACTGTGGGGTGTTTAAGAGTATCTGTGGCCACCTCCCAGGAGATGTCAGTAACACCCCCACCCCACTTATAATAACCAAAACAAACATTGCCAAATGTCCCCTGGGGCACCAAGTCACCATCGGTTGAGAAACACTTCCTTAAGCCTAGTCAGATAGCATGCTCACCTCTCCAGATGCCTCCTGTCCCCATCAGATGCTACCACATGCCTCATCTCCTATCCACTCTGGCTCAGACCATAACCAAGCACAACAGATGCTGTCCCCATTCTCTCTCAGATGTCTTGCCTCTTGGTCATCACAAACAGGGTGGTTCTTTTCTCATTTAGCTCTCGGTTCCCATGGACAACATCCATGTGCATTCTTATGTCATCACCCCATTCAGAGGTCACCACTCTTGTCATTTGCGCTCTGTGCTCACTCCCTTGGCATGACACCCATTTGAAGTGGCTCTTCCTCATCTGGATGCCTTCCCCATTGGTCCCATGTTGTGGATCTTTAGAGAGGAATGGATCCCAGGTCTCAACTTCTGTCATCTATAAAACAGCAAGTAGAAAGATCTGGTTAAATTTCCATCAAGGTTTTGCTGAGCTCTAAAGGCAAGAGTGTTGTCCCCAGACAAGATCACTCCCTGCAAGCCAGCTCTATGCAACTGAGCTCCCTGGGAAGAGGTGTTCTAGGTGGTCCTTTCACACAGAGAGGAGTCCTTAAACTCAGCCTGCTATTTGGGGGCACCCAAGGGCTCCACACATCTGTTAGGTGCTTAGACCTGCACACTAACATATAAAGGCAACACTTGGTGGAAATCCATATATTTTCACAGAAATCCTGGCAAAGCCTCCAGCTGTTTTGCATACATCATTGGTTTGCTCTATCAAGCCTCCCAAACAAGAGAGAAGCCATGCCTTCCTGTCATACTTTGACATTTCAATGGGGCATGGAGACTGAAAAGCCCTCAGTGTGTTTGCCAAGGACAGAGATTTATTTCAGAGAACTTAAGGGGCCATGAAGAGAACACTCAATAACCCTTAACAATTCCACACAGTGTGAGATGAAGTCTATGGTGCTCTTAGAATCCAGTCACTTGTGCTTACTCAGCTGAAATGTGTTCAGCGCCATAAGTGCCAACAATAACAAAGAAAGTGTCATCTTCTTAAAAATTCCTGCTCTTCCCCATTCCTCCAGGTGGACAGCTACTAAGAGTCACAGACCTCCTTCTCTGAAGCTGCAGCGGCCACTTCTGGAAGCCCTCATGTTTCTAACTGCACCCACAATGGAGGCAAAGGTCCACCATATTCCAAGAAGGAGGCCAAGGGCCAAGGAGGACACAGGCTACTTTTGGTGTCAGGTGGGCTGGGCTGGTCCTGGAGTGAGGAGACTAGCAGTCAAAGGTGAGTCTATAAGCAAATGACACCACGTGGGTCTCAGGTACCTGGTTCAAGGCCCTTGTTGCAAATGCTCCTTATGCTCTTCAAACCTCAATTTCATCATCTGGAAAGTGGGGGCCATGCTACTGTTACTAGTAAGCCTGACATTATGCAGCTATATGATAATCGAGCAAGACACTACATGTGTGATGTGTTTACAACTCCAGAAATACTAGTGTTTATGGGTTTAGCATATACATAGTATTTTAGGTAGATGTTAACTTTCTGCTAACATTTGTGTTTTTGTTCGGGGCCAAGACACAGCATTCTCTAAGCAGGAAAAGCAGATCTAAGAGGCATACGGTCCTTCTGGGCCTGGGGACTCATCTCAAGTGGGCTTTTTCCGCACATGGGGCAAAATCTCCAGCTCATTCCACCAGAGCATATAAACCCTTTCTCCTCTCCTCTTACTCTTGGTTTGAGTCATCACTAAATGAAACAAAATAGAAGCTATCCCTGTTTATTGTTGCAAGTTGGGAGTTGTAATGACCCAGTTCAAGAGTGGAAATTGAATCTGATTCCACTTCCCAGACCAGACCCAGATACTACTAGAATTTTTGTTTCCATCACCCTGAGCTGGGAAAATTGCCTGAATAGTGTGTCCCTACGTGTCTTTATCTACATAGTAGAACTTAAAGTCTTGGCCATTTTTATTAGAAAACTGGGGAATTTGGAGGGGTATACCCCAAGTCCTGGACTCGAATGTTATGTTAACTTTATGTTAAGACTTTATGTTAACTTCTTTACCATATTGGGGCAAAAACCCAGAAATAAAGTCATCTCTCTCTTTCTCCCTCTCTCTCTCTCTCAATCTCTCTCACTCTTCCCTAGTATAGTTCTGGAACTATACCGGTACTCTTTGTACGAGGTAGTTTACCAACCTACACTAAATAAACGATGTTTGAAGCATTCAGAGAACTGTACAGATAGCAAAAGTTCTAGAGATACATTGATAGAGTCAGAATTCATGAAATCAACTGTGGCAGTTTGCCTGAGAGAGGACACAAATGCTATTAACATTAAGGAAGGCAATGTTTCGTCTGACCCATGCAGATGCAAGTAGAAATGGAGGAAATTAAAAGCAAACAAAGCAAAGCAATCAGGTGCTGGAATGACAAAGAGAAGCGCTTCCAAACGAGAGCAAACCTCTGCTCTGCATGCTCTGCATGGGCCAGTCACAAGTGATGCCCAGGGGTGTGGATGGTTGGATGACTGCAATGATGACTGCAAGGCACAGGCTTCTGGTGGGGGAAGTTGGGGAGGGAAGGAGATCATGGAAGGCTGTCAATTCCATTGACTGGAGGCTAAAATCTAAGAATGAGCTGCTAGAAAGACTGAGTTCACTGTGATGTGCATTTGAGTAGCATTTGATTAGACTGTAGAGGCAGAGCTACTCCGGTCTTATTGCTGATCAGAGGAATATCCAAATCATTGCTGACCGGAAGAAGGGACTGTTCTCTCTTCCTTAATATCAGAGCCTATCAAACTGAGGCACAGAAACAGTCCCTTTCTTGCCTCCTCTTTGCACCTGGATGGAGACATCTGGAATCCAGGACTCTGAGAGAGTAGAGTTATTCTATACCTTGGAGGGACAAATGCCCAGCATAACCCCAGTCTTACAGCTAGACTTTTCCTGAGCTAAAACATCAGAACAGAAAGGTTCCTGCAAGTGTCCTTAACCTCAAAACAGGTTTCATTTAAAATAATAATAAAAATGATAATAATAATAAATAACAGCAACAGGATCTTGGGAGAATATTACAAGGATGTGATCCACTAACAAAAGGGTTGAAATCATAGAACTTTGAAAATCAAGAGAACATTGATTGAAACTCCAATGGGCATTGGGTGACATGGATGCTCCCATGTTTCACCATCTTCCTTTTTAAATAAGAAGTCCCCAAACTTCACATTGAAATGTAGCAGGGATAAAAATATGATTTAAAAAATCAGTTGCCAAAGTGCATTATGTGGGGATATGTCATAAGATCAGCAGCAGTTCAGGGACATGTAAGCAACCAGAGCCTCAGGAAATGTTCTGTGTTTGCTCGAGGAATGCTGTTAAGGGTTATATCATACAGTCACCTCTAACAAGGTTAATGAAAAATATTTCTCTTAAACCTCAGCACCAGGAATAGCTATGATTGTCCCGAGTCACCGACTTGAGTTTCCTTTATGTGCACTCTGACACACAAATGATTATGTTACCATCTTTCCACTTGTTGCTAGCAAACTTAAAGCCAAATATGTGGCCTATCTCTGGCTGGGTTACAGGATCTCCTGGAATGCATTTTACCTGCCAATATGACTTTTGGGTCTCTCTATTTTCCCTATTCATGCTATCCCTTTGCTAGTTTCTTAACTAATATTTTTATATATGACCATATTATATTTTTAGCAGTCACCTTAAATCCTCTTAGGACTGAGAACATCAAGAAATAGTTGAACAAGTAAATACAAATAACGGTTTATGTTTACAAAACCAGCAAACAAAGGGGGACCCAAGAATGCATAAGTTCGATGAGTACACCCGACATGAGTCGGATGGTGCAGTGTATCTTTAGCAATACTGGTCAGACCACCGAGACCATCGTGATCCATTCCAGACATGATGTTTTACGAATAATGACTGATGACTTCAAACGCATCAGAAGAAGAAAAGATAGGAGAAGTATCTGGGAATTTTGAGACCAAAGAAATGTCATTAATCTGGAAAAGAAAAAACTTGGGAGAATATTCTAGAAGCCTTGAGATTCTTGAAGAGCCATCACATGGACTAAAGAATGTATTCATTCTATTTCAGTTTGGACATCAGAATTAGAAGCAGTGATTGGCAGCCAAAGAGTGAGGCAGATCTGAAATCAATGTAAAGAGAAGTTCTGACCAAGAGGACTATGAAACAAAGGCATCACTGTGCTGTGCTGGGGAGCCGAGGGCCATGAAGAAGCAAAGCCTGCATTGTAAAGAAGGGGCTTCGACCGTGCCTGGGTGATCGCAGCAGCTATTCTCAAGCTTATCTTTCCAGTGAGGGAGTCCAGACGCCACCACGCTTCCACAATGACTCTGAGCAAATTGCTTTCCTTCCTGGGTCTCAACGTGTTCATGCCAAAGGGCAAGTTGGTGACCCTGAAGTCTTGACATCCTAGGTAGCCCTTATTCACAGATAACTGCCTAATATGCCCTACACCATTTTCCAAGGGGAAAGTTCACCAGATTGGAGTAAGTAAAGCGCCATTGTGAGAACTAGAACTTTCTGCGTCAGGGTGACTGATATGTGCTTGATCAGCTAGTTGTGCCATCGGCAGCTCAGCCCTGTCCCCTCCACTCTGCCAGGAGATGGAAGAAAAACACATCCCTCCATGCCACATTGCAGGCCAAGGCAAGGTTCACTCGGAATTGCAGCGGGACTAACCTGATGTGGGATGGGCCAGGGGGAATTAACGAAAACAAACTGAGGACAGACTCACTCAGGCAGCACACGGATGAAGAAACCAAGAGGAAATGAAGTCAGCGAGGGTTCCTGCATGTTTATGTCAGAGTTGACAGAGCATAGGCCTTGTCCGACAGAGTTTCTGATTTATGAAGTATTTTTATTATATTACCTATTTTATATTGTATCGGAGGCTCCGCTCTTCGAGCCAGACAAATCAACATCAACCCCACAAGAGCCTTTGGGCTAGATAGAAGGATATAAACTCTCATAACCTTCCTGCTCTCAATCAAGATTTCTACCAAAAGTGGATCTGGGTTTCTGGACTTCTGGAGCTGGCCTCCGTCTATTGGGAAGGTGAGGTTCACACAGAATATAAATGTTTCTGTTCTGTACGTTTTCAAAAGGCGAAGGGTTTAAGGTTTGTTTGACAAAAACCAACAAAAACACTGTTGCCTGCTGCTACAGAAAATGTGTGTTTCCTATTTTGTCTGTGTCATGGCTAAATCGCTCCACTCTGGCATAGCCAATTCCACCGCGGACAAGATTTTATCGGCCAGTGCAATCCCAAGACTCCCGCCCTTCGTTGGAAATCGCAGCCTGACAGGGGCGTCGGGGAGCACAGGTCTGCCTCCCGTGCTTCACGTGTGTTTTCTTTTTTCAAAGAAGCAATTCTTTCACTTGAGCAGATGCCAGTTCCAAAGGAGAGCTCGCCTGGGGCTTTTCTGGCTCCAAAGAGCTGAACTGAGTCATTGTTAGCAGTGAATTAGTAAAGTTTTATGCTAAACATGTGTTACTAACCCAAAGCATGCCCCTCCCTCCGTGTACCTGAAATATTTCTGCGAGCTCTCTCCACAGGGACACCTAGTGTGGGGCTCTGTCCAGGACTCAGAGCAGGGCCGGGGTATAGATGGCATGGTTCTGCCCACAGCTGTCCTCGCAGGGACGTATGTGGGCACACACTTTCTGCTCTTCAGCTGCATCCAGTAAACTCTTATTTTTCTTCCACGACCAGATTAAAAGCTCGAAGTCAGAATGCTTACAGCCTTTCATGGGGTGAGTGTATGTCCATATGAACTTATGGCCTAGGACCGAGGCATTTCCCCAGCAGAGTGCTGGCCCTGAAGCTGTCCCCAGGAAAAGCTTGCCGAATGACAAAGGACAGAATGAGCAAGTGAATAAACAAAAGCATAACTGCTATCCTTGCAGAAAGCTCAGCAGCTCATGCTCTGGAAAGGACCCTGAGCGATCTAACCAACCTCTGCTTCCTGTCATGGTGAGGCTTGCCCCCGATTTCTAGCCAGAGTCTTGAATCCATCCTTCGACTGCATGAGAACTTACAGTGGCAGTGGGGCGCCTGGGTGGCTCAGTCGGTTAAGCGTCCGACTTCGGCTCAGGTCATGATCTCACGATTTGTGAGTTGGAGCCCCGCCTTGGGCTCTGTGTTGGCAGCTCAGAGCCTGGAGCCTGCTTCAGATTCTGTGTCTCCCTTTCTCTGCTCCTCCCCCACTCATGTTCTGTCTTTCTCAAAAATAAATACTAAAAATTTTTTAACAAAGGACTTACAGTGGCAGCATCAGCACTGGGAAGAAGACGAAAGCATTAGATTCCTCCCAGGCTACTGAGCGAGAGATGCAGAGAGCTCAGCAGCATTTTCCATGCCCTTCAGTCAAATGCAGTCCGGCTTTACTGAATCCCCCTTCTGCTTTTAAACTGTGGTAAAATTCACATAACATGAAGTTTACCATCTTAACCATCTTTAAAGTTACAGGTCGGCAGTGATGAGTGCATTCCCGGGGTTGTACAAGCATCACCCCTGCCCATCTCCATCTTTCTCCTTCCATCTCCCAAAGCTGGAACTCTGCTCTCCTTACACACTAGCTCCCCATGCCTCCCATCTCCTGGCAACCACCATTTCATTTTCTGTCTCCATGATTTTAACTACTCTAAGTACCTCTTGTAAGTAAAGTCACACAGTATTTATCCTTTTGTAACTGGCTTATTTCACTCAACATAAGGCTCTCAAAGTTCAGCCATGTGTAGGACCCCTCCCCCAACCTTTCTGTGCAGCATGGAGGCAGTGCCTCTCTCTCCCAGCTGACCCTTTCCTCCAGCATCCTGTCTCAAACTGGAAGGAAGCCTGACTGGCATTTTTGGATGGCCGAACAGTTCCTCATTATGCTGTGAGCTAAACTATGCTTATAAAAATGGGATTTTACTATATAACCATGGAAAATACAAGCTTAAGCAAATAGGCACTTTCCCCATTCGTGTTAGAAGGTCAAGTTGGTTAAGAGAGAAAAGGCTGGGCAGATCAGCTGGTGGCCCAATTAGAAAGCGCAGAGACTTCCAAACCCATGTTTTCACTCTCCCAAATCAGGAAAAGCAGCAGCTAAAGCTGTGTATAGCCTGAGGGTCTGGGAACAACGCACAGGCCATCTGGACCTGCTTCTAATGGAAGGCTGGGCATTTTAGTCCCTGAAGCCCTAAGACTGCGGAGATGCACAGAGGAAATGTGTGTTTCCACAGTCTCCAGGCACCACCGTGGCCCACCCAGCCGCTTCAGGGCCCAGCTGGGAATGACCACAGATGGTGGGTGAGACCAGAAACCTCTCAATCACATGTCCAAGTATGCTGTCTCTTCTCTCTCGTTGACCTTGGGGAAGCCCTTTGCTTTCTCTAGCTGAGGGTGGTAAAAACTCCCCAGAGCCTGACCACACCTCTGCTCTGCTGTGGCCTAGGAGTTGTGGACCAAGGCATTCTCACTAAGGGCTGAGCCCAGATGGACGAGCTGGTAGAGAAAACCCATCCAGCCCCAAGCTCTTCCAGGCTCCAACCACCCCTGCATCTCTGAGTTATCACCCCACGGCAGATGACAGTGAGCTGGGGGAGTCAGAAGGTGCTGGTGCAATGGCCTGACGCAGCTTGGTCCTGGAGTGGCTCACAGGGGAAATGTAACTGGGCACAGCCCTCTGAGATCTAGAACCCTGTTTTCCACCTGGATTTGAGCTTGGACTGAGATGCTTCAAGGAGCCAGTGGCAGGGGGAGAAGAGAGGTAGGGAAGCACCAAGTACAAAAGGGACACCTCTCAGGGGAGACCTACGAGCCTGTGCTCAGCTGGTGAAGAGGCCTGGGGAAGGCATGTGAGGAAGAACCAGAGCCCTGGCATCTTTTAGCCCAAGTCTGTTTGACTGTCTCTCTCCTGAAACAAGCTGAACCTCTGTTCTTGCTCTCCTCAACCAAATCCACAAATTAAATCATGCTGAACTAATATCCCTAATATCCAAAAAATCCATCACCAAAAGTTCAGTTGTTGCTTGAAAATCGTTCCCCCAAGGGAGTGGGTGTGTTTTAAAGTACTTCATAAATTATCTAAAAGGAAATCAGAATGGTTCTAATTCTTAGAAAAGCCCCACACAGACAGCGGGACCCATGTGAGCTCACACTGTGTGCGCGTGTGTGCGCCCATGGAAGTTTCACCCCGGCCCCAGTCCAGTTGGTCAGCATTTCAAGGAGAAACCTGACCTTCCCCTTGGCCATTCCCTTCCCTCTTCCCCACGCTGAAATTTTTGCTGGCCCAATTTGCAGGATCTTTTTTTCCCCTATGCTTGTTTTCTTGATAAACAGTCCACGCACAGTGTTTGAATGTTTTAATAGTTTCATTGCTTCATAGTTTCTGGGAAAACACTGTCATGGGGTGGGGGAGGGGGAGAGGAGGAACCTGAGAAACGAAGCTGGAAATAATTGAGGAGGGAATAAGGAGTTGGTTTTATTCTTACTCCTTGAATTCCAGGAAAATGGGGACATGGTACAATCCTGTGCAGAACAAGCACCTGGCAGCTGGCCCCGCGCACAGTGGACTTGTCATAGGGTCACCTGCTCCCTTGGTGGGATGGATGGCAGGTGACATCAGCCACCCAGGCCCTGTGAAGCCCTGAGCCACAGACAACCAGCAGGATGAGCCCAGCATAAGGGTTCAAGCTAGGCTCTGGGCGGAAGGTCCAAACTGAACGCCAGGTTTTTATCAGAGAATTTGCTAAGTTACCAGAGATTGCTTTGCTTCCCTTTCCAGAGTGGCTTCCAGAACTGGGGAGGGAAAGTCACACTTAGAAGCCCAAGGACACACTGGGGAGGATGAGGGTCTGAGAGGCAGGTGGCTGGGCCCAGGCCCTGCCTCTGTCCTTTACCAGACGTGTCACTGGACCCCGCGGTCCCACTGCTTGACCCACAAAAAGAGCGATGTGTGTCTTTGGGAGCATGCAGGCAGCTGTGGAGAAAATGTATCTGAACAGTGAAGACTTAGAACTGAACAGCTGGGCAGACAAGGTACTGAGTCGGGGAGTAGCAATGGCCCCACTTGCCCGGGGACCCCCTGAGGCTGATGCCCCCCGACAGAGCAGACACACTCTGAGCTGTGGGGAGCAAACAGCTCATGAACAAGGGCCCAAACATGCTTTCTCGGCTACAGCAGAGTTCCCCAAATGCAGACACGTCCCATCATTGGCCTGTGTTTTGTTTCATGCACATTTCCTTCATTCACATCTGTGAAGACCCATCCGATGCTTAAGGAAAAGGCTGGAATGCACAAAATTGGGCCAAAGTCATCCTTGGTGCCGAGAGCAGAATTAGAGCAGGGCTGAGGCTGCAGAAAGCGTTTTGAGCTGTGTGATGAGAGGAGCCATCTCACAGGGACTCCAACACGGGAGATGGGAGTAACACAGCCCTGCATGTGCCGATGCAGGGTTAGGTAGTAGGGCGATGGGTGGCTTTGAATACACTGAATAGGTGACCAACCATGGTCCTCCAATCCCCAAAGCTCTGCCGCTGAAACTTTTCTGCACCCCTACACTGATGCTCAGTATTGAAATGTTTCCCCTTATTTTTATGGGTCTGATAGGAAGAAGGAAAGAATATTGAAAACCAGGGCATATTAAACGGCCTACTCAGATCAACGGCTAAGCTTTTCTTCTCAGTCTCCCTCTAGAAGATTCTATCTCTCCAGATTTGTTTAACGGGTCTGGTTTGTTTAACTCTTGTCCCCATACCCAGAACCTTGTGGGGGGGTTTAGAGTCTCAGTGTGACAGGCTCATTAGAGAAGAGGCAGGGCCTGTCTCACGCTGCTGCTCTTCCAAGGCCCAGCACAGCTGCAGACACAGCACTGACGCTGAGTTGATGTGTGTTGTTTGGGCAACGGGCACTTTGGGGTCACTCATCTCTCCAGGTCTTGGAACAGGCAGCAGACACGAATGCGGGAGACCCTGCCCAGGCTTCCAGGTAGATATGGAATGTGACAGGTAATGTCTCTCCACCTTCACATCTTACCTCTCTTTAGGGAAACAGGAATATTTCCACTTTCTGTCTGGGTTCCTGTAGACACCCAGCTTGGTATCCCTGCTTCAGGACATGCAGTGAGTGAGGAGGTTGCCCTGTAGGATCTGAGGACCTCAACTCTGGAAGGGCTCAGCCCAGGCAGACTACTAACCTTGGCAGATTGGCTTATGTCTCTGTGCCAGGGGCATCCAGGTTAAGACCCGGTGTAAAAATACTCTTTTACCCACATTCACTTCAGCTGTTTATGCAGTGATACTGGCTTATTTCTGCAGATTAAACAAAGGACCCAGAACATCCCATTGCCTTCAATTGGGAAGTTATGATTTTCCAAATCCCATTTCTGGAAGAAGTATTCAATGGGGATTTCATGAACACATAAGCTCAAACACAACCCAGGAATGGTCCAACCAGCCAGAAAGCAGTAGAGCACTCATTGCCTTGTTCGTGACATTTCTATGGAACTAGACTAGAAATCAGAAGATAAACAGTTGGCTCCTCTCTCTGAATTTCTGTTTCTGTGACCTCAGGATAGTCCCGTCATCTTCTAGCACCTTAGTTATCTCACTTTTCATGTGATCTGTATCTTTCTTCCTAATACCCCCACCTGAAAATCAGGAAGCTGGGCTCCCAGGAGTGAAACCAATTGTCCAGGCATGTGTACAGTCATATTTTAAGTCCTGGCCTGACCAACTGCACATCTATGCTCGCTTCCATACATCAATGTTAATTTATTCTTCAATAAGGAGACTTGTGTCATCATTTGGAAAAGGCCACCATGAAGAATGCCAGAGAGAACAAGCTCACCTTATGTTTCCCTTCTCAAAAATTACAGCTTACTCTTAAAATAACTATTAATGTTCTTTTTATCCCTGAATGCTTTGAATCTCATCACATGCTCCCAGAACCATTAAAACCATATCTTTGTGATGGCCATGGCCATGACATGGAAAGAGAATTTCCAAGGAAATACCTTGTGTGCTTAACCTAGTAGGTAGGCAGACAGGGCCTCCACAAAGTTTGGATCAGAGAGAACCTGCCATCTCTTCAGCCTCCTGTCAGTCTATGACTCAATGACTTAGAGTCACCAGTAAAGTTGGATACATTCCCAATGACAATAAAATTTCACCAGTGGGGTCACAGTGTACATGAAGTACATAGATGCACTTACACCTGTTGTTTAAACTTCATAAAGGGACCAGAAATGAAGCAATGTCAAAGCAATGCACTTGGGCTCAAAGTGCCTTTTGCTTCTGGCTTGTTGACTCTCTAAGGTTTTGCTTTTCTTTAGAAAGAACAAGAAAATGTTATTTTAGTATCTCTCAGGACAATACAATCACATATCAGCTCTAGGCTCTGTTGGTTACCTTGGCAAGTTTCTGATATTTCCTTTGGCATCTCCATTACTGAATTAGGATTGGACAAACTGAGATCCACATTTGGATCAATCCACATTCGGTTCAATGAAGGTATGGGAGAACTGAGACAGAATTGATCCAGGTAGTCCAATAAATGAAAAGAGCCTTGAACTATGCATAGAATCTCTTCCAATAAAATTCTACTTTGAATTGCTTTAAGTAATCAACGGGTTGAGTTGATTTTGCTTTGCTTAATGTGTGTTCACCATTTGCACTTTTCCTTCAATGAAACTTCTTGTTATATTTTTTAACCTTTTATCTATATATGACTTCTTAGAGTTTTTACAGATTTGGAGAAGATTTTTAAGAGATTTCTTATTATACTTGCCACAACTCTTTCTTTTAATTTTAATTTTGTTAGTGTCATGGGACAGAAACTTCAAAAGTTCTTCCATCTTGAATTTTTTTAAAGATATAACTTCTTTATAGTTTTTTATATTGCTTTAATCCTTCAAAAATCCTCATTCCTATAGTCTTTGAATACATTGTATTTTGTAATTTAATTTAATTTTCTATTATTTTATCCAAATCGACTTTATTTTACTGTTGATATGAAGTATGAATCTAAATTATTTTTTCTTCATATTGTAACAACTTACGCCTAACTTTTTTTTTTAAATGTACATTCTTCGTTGTTTGTGATAGTTATTCATTCTCTTAAATTTGTATCTAAAGAGAGTCAGCATTTTGGATTCCTTGTCTGTTCTTTGGGTTCACATTATATTTTTAAAAAATACATTCTAATATCAAACAAATTTGGTCAAATATTCTTACATCATATTAGCTTCAGAATATCACGGAGAACCTAACAAATTTATTTCCCATACTACTTATAGTATAATTTTATTAACCTTAAGCAATACACCACTATCTTTCCCTTAGTTAATCTGAATACATATTTATGTTCAAGGATATTTATAATAGTGTAATTTTTAACATGAGATTCAATTTACCTAAATTTCAAAGAGTAGTATGACAAATTATACTGTAAATATTAAGCATCATAGCACCATTATAAGATTATAAAATAATATGTAATGGCGTGGACACCGTTCTGACTGTAAGCTTAAGTAAAAATGACAGAATACATTGTTCTTTATATACGATGATCCCAATTATAAAATAATGCATTTATACTCATTCATTCACTTAACAGTTATTCGGAGAGTTGAGGTTATAGCAGTTGACAAAGCACACACTAACCGCTGCTCTCATGGGACACTTACTTGGGATTTCCCAGTGTGCTGAGAGCCAGTGGTGTGCTAGAGCTGGTTCAAACCAGTTTGCAAGAGAACAAATTGTGAAAGACTGAGGAATTTGTAAGCCGGTTGTTAAACACAGTCATCTTTGCAACTGGCCATAGTGGGGGCACTTACACCTCTGGTAGACAGTGCACACGAGGGCCCCCAACCCACCCAACCCTGCTGAGACATTTGTTGTGACTGTTACCCATTTACCAGAACCCCTTGGGTAGGGAGAAGGAGTCAAACAATGAAAAAATCAACATAAGTCAGAGATTTACATTGTAAATCAGATAGTAACTAAACCGATTTGGTAACTAAAGACAAAAATTGAAACAGTGAAGTGGGATGGGGGAGTTCAAGGTTGGAGGAGATGTGGCGTTTTAGATAAAGTCACCAGGGAGGAGCTCACTGACAAGGTGACGTTTAAGTAAGACTTGAAGGGGCTGAGAAAGGGAGGCCTGGATGAATGTGAATCTTGTGGGCAGATGGCTCTGAAACAGAGCTTAAAGATTGGCCAAGCTCGTTTTCTGAGCAGACAGACACGAGAATGGGGGAAATTTTGTTTCCTCTGCTCTGAAGCAGAGTGTTCTGCTGAACTCACTGGTCCCAGCTACAGTGAGAACTGGAGGTTTAAATCAAATGGTCTGTGGTTCAGAGATTATAAGAATATGGAATGAAACCAAGAAACTACAGCAGAGGTTTAGCTGCATCCACATGGGGGGTCTGCCTCTCTGTGCGGATTTCATTTCATCCCTAGAGACCCAGGCACCAGGTTTGAGCAGCAGACCGTGGACTCCCTTTGCGAATCAGTGGGAGGGTAGAGAGGGTAAAGAATTTTCAGTCATTCAGAGCCTGGGAAGATTTCAGTTCATCACTGAGGAATGTATAGACACTTGAAATAGAGTTGGAGCAGACAATGAGTTCCCTCAGCTTGTTTCTAGATTAACAATAATGCCAACAAATCCAGCACTCTGTACCCCTCCTCCTCATAGCTATATCCATGCAAGTTGGGGAGGGGGGGGGTTACAGTGACAAAAAGAAATGATTTGCAAAACACAGTTGTCATTCTTCCTTTTTGATTTTAGGCAAGAAAATCTATGGCCAATCAAGTTCTGGGTGACAGGAACCTGGAAAAGATATATTAAACCATTAAGAGAGCCAAGTGTCAAAATATGTAGTTATCAGGAATGCATGTAAGATAACGCTCTCGAATATTAAATGAACATAACAAAACCAGAAACTCCCAGAGGGCAGTGTGGCCTGGTGAATTGGGAAGGGCATCCGCCAGTGTTTCTCCTCATTCTACCTGCTCAGCTAATCCGTACTGCTGTATCTGCACAGGACTATTCTAGATCAGCTTCTCTCAACTTGTTGACTTAATCTTTTTGTTTTGGGGTCTAGTTTCCACTTTCATTCTCACTTTTCTGACAGCTGATGGGGTCTCTGGTTTTCTCCTGGCTTCCCTAAAGGGCTTTGTGTCCCCTGGTTGTGGAGCTTGGGGTCTTTTCACGTGGCTCTTGTGAACCACGGTTCCTGTCCCTGTGCTGTAGCCTCTCAGGGGATAGAAGTTGTTTCCAATGTTCCAGCTGTGGTTCAGCCTCAGAAATGTGGTGTTTCTCAAGATGCTCTGCTTTGCTTTTCCTTTCAGTTGCAAAATACTTTCTTGAGCCCGAGGGTTCTGTGCTGTGCTTTGAATTTATTTTGTTTGTTTCTCAAAATTGTTGTTCTTAGGTTTTCTTTTCTTGTTTTTTTCTTTTTCTTCTTTCTCTTCTTCTTTTTTTCAGTGTTTTTCTGGATGTTTCCTGGACCTTTGACATCTGACCTCTTGCTTCGTGTGGGTTTCTCATGCGTGGTGCCAGGAAAGATAAGAGCTATCATGAAACTATTTTCTGAGCATTAATCTTTGTGGCATTTCACTTTACAATATTGGGTGAAGCATTTTAAATTAAAATGAAATGATAAATATAGAGTGACTTGCTTATAGCAGGCACTCAACACACATATGCAGAATGTAAGAGTGGCTTTTTAAAAAATGCTTATTTATTTTGAGAGAGAGAAAGAGCATGCACGCACATGCACACGTACACACACACACACACACACACACACACACACACACACACACACGTGCAAGTGGGGGAGGGGCAGAGAGAGAAGGAGAGAAGGAATCCCAAGCAGGCTCTGTACTGACAGTGCAGATTCCAACACAGGACTCAATCTCATGAACTGTGAGATCATGACCTGAACCAAGACTGAGAGTTTGATGCTTAACCAACTGGGCCACCCAGGTGCCCCTGTGAGAGATTTTTGTAAGCTTCAAGATGAGTTTAAGATTTTGGCCAGTAAAAGCCCTTTTGCAGTCCAAAGCATGCCTCGCTTCTGTGCCGTGGTTACCAATGCAATTACCTTCCTCACCCAGTGAAGGGGAGTGCCTGTCAGAGGCAGAGAAGCAATCTTTGCTCCTCATGAAAGACCCTACACTCACTGCTGAGCCAGGGAGAAGCCATAAAAGTATCGATGTCCATAGCAACACTATAATAAAGGATCAGTAATATATAGTCCTTGAGAGAGTCCCTAATATCTCAGCCACAAAATTGAGTTAGTATATCTCCAAGTAGGTGAATTTCTTCTTCTTCTTCTTCTTCTTCTTCTTCTTTTTTTTATTTTCTTCTGCTAGGTGAAGCATTTATGGTCTTCCTCTTCATGGAGCATTGCCACTGAGATTTTCATTTAAGAATTTTATTTCCAAGGAAAAGAATAATAAACATCCCAAGGTGAAAAGATCTAGCCATATTTTATAAATTTGCATAATGGTCCATTTCCAGAAGCTGGTAGGTTGATTACAAAAAAAAAAAAAAAAAAACCCACCAAGGGAAAAAGTGCCATTTGGATTTGTTTGCACAATATTCAACACAAATCCCTCTTACCCAGGAGCTATAAAATTATCCCATTTTCTATAGAAACATATTTTTCTAGCCACCGTAATCACTACTTCTAAATCAAATCATTATATTTATTCAGCGAAACTACTTTGGTTATTAAAATGACATAAAACATTCTGAACAACATTGAAACCCAGGCATGGAGGGAGTTACAGGAAATCGAGGAGAATAATTGGCTCCAAAGTTTACTTGTCTTACAAATATTTTTTCTTCCTCCATCACTTCACATTTTCTCCTTGACATTACTTGATTGAATTCATGCAGATTCTAGTCCTCCGAGGAAACAACCCGCTTGGGCAGTGTGAACTCTGGAAGGTCACATCTTTTGGAGTTATCTGCCGCCAAAAGAATGGCTCCCATTTATTTTTCAAGTTGAAAAAGTTTATTTTTTTCCTGTTCATGAAATTCAAAAATGCCCGGAGTAATTTAACTCAGACTGACCAAACAGAAAAGGCACGTTTTAAGCTGTGAAGGGACCTGGAATGTCTGGGTCTGGAAGGAGAGTTATTTGGAACTTTCTTTTGGAAGCCAGGCTGCCAAATGATGGATTTTGTCTCAAAACCTGAGCTCTGCTTTTCTACTGCAATTTATAAGGCAAGGAACCTCAGGGTTAGAAAGGCAAGAATTCTCCCAGAATGGATAACTAAGGTAACCAGTAAGAAGGCTAGACCAGTGGTTTCCAAACCTTTCTAATTGGACATCCCTATCGGTCTAATAAAGGACAAAATCAGAAGCTATGACTCCAGTTTCCGTGTAACAGGATGTCATGAAGTTGTTGAGGTTCACAATGGATATGAAATTGCAAACTGAAAAATCATCACCAGAATTTACAAAAGGAGCTTTGAGAAGTGGCTCCACTCTGAACCAGAGACTGACCCATGATTAAAGGTCTCCAAGAGTGGGGAGGAGACAAGTGTGCTGAGTGCACGTCTTTGGAGAGAGCTAGGGGCCCCATTGGTGAGGGACAGGCGGCGCTGCTCCTGTCCTCAGCCTTGAAATGCTTCCCAAAGTTGGGAGACTCTTGGACCTGCTGCCAGACTCATCCCTGAGACGCCTAGAGCAAACAGTGCGCAAGATGAACGAAACTTGGGGAAGGTCAGCCCACTCCCCAGGATCTCTAGCGCCAGAAGCCATGATGCTTCTAGAGACCAGTTGTGGGTCACTGAGGAGAAAGACAGAGTAGCAGGTGTAGGTTCTGTCCAAAGTGCTACCCAGAAAGCAGTAAGAATCTCCTGAGTCCTAGGTACTAGAAGAGTCCCAGGCAGTCACCTGGAATAAAGGAGCATCTGTCTTGAGTAGAGACTTTCTTAGTCAGGACTCCTTAAAACTCTCAGTGATGCCAATGAAAGAATAATCCACTTTTACCAGGTTCCAGGCTTAGAGAGAATAAAGCCCCTCGCTAGGAGCCCACTGCCCCATCCTTGATCTCTCCTTCATTCTTCTCCCTGCTCCTTCGAAACAGCACCAAGGAAGTGGGAGAGGCGACGGAAGCTGACCACTCTTCTCCCTGAAACAAGCCCCAGCAGGGGAGGGATCAGAAACTTTGACTTCTAATCAAGATCACAGCTTTCGAACAATATCCTCAGTATCCTGAATTGAGCTGTATTTTCAGATCGGAGCCACCATAGGCTTCTCTGTTGCCTAAAGCAGGGCGAACTCTGCGGGTGTTCATCAGCACAACCATGTCGCCCGCTACAGAGCTGCTACCCGCTCCCAGCTCTCCTCCAGCACCTCAGGTTTAGAGCATACACTCTCTGAATCCTTAACCAAATACAAAGAAACAGCTGCACCCTGATGTTCTAGAAGCGATAAAGTGGCAGAGGAAGCAGCTGAGTCCCCTGTGCTGGGCACTCCTGCTCAGGCATTTGTGACACCCGTCTCTGACTGAGGACCCCGCATAGTATCAGGCATAATGTTTTCCTTCACAAGAGCAGCACAGAGCAGTACGTTATGCCGAACACCTCGAATGCGTGCACCACCACTACTGGAAGCCACAGTAGATGCCAGGAGCCACACTGGGATGTGGCAGAGCTTAGCAAGACCTAACTCTCATCTGCAGGTGTCGAGGCCCCCACTGCAGCTCCCCACACCTGGACCCCAGTACAGAGACCCATCCTTTGCAGCATCCAAGATCGTCTTTGGGAGCATTCCCTGCCTTTTGAGGGCATCCTCCCCCTGACCGTGCCACAGCGGTCATTTATTCCTCAGATGAGTGCTGCACTCACCCCCATGTCGTGTCATACCCTTTTTGCCTTATTCCTCATGGGTCCACTGTGCCTCCAGGCTGCAGCTTGAAAATAGCAGAGACCCCCGCATTGCTCACCATCCCTGACATTTAAGACACATGACACAGGACAGCCCAGAATGAAACAGTATTTACACCGATGACAGACATTTGGACACCAGCTCCCCCAGGGGCATGGACAGGTCCCTTTCCTTCTGTTCCAAGTCCCCCAGTCAGCTTTCAGTCCCGGCACGAACTCCACAGCTACATTCTAGTGAAAGTGGGACCTCCGGGAAAATCTGTCCCACCAGGATGTGCTTTGAAAGCAGACCTTCTAGACTGAGACCACATCAGCAGTGGAACAAAAGCACCGGGTCCCTGTTGTTCTGGATCCTGGATTCATTTCGGAAGGAATTCCCACAGTTTAAATCTAGTGAATTTTTATCAGTCTGGAGGACAGAGGTCTGCAAAGCCAGGTTTTGCATGAGGACTCCGGTGGTAAGATAGAAACTTTTCCAAAAAATTCTTGCCTTAGTTGTGTTGTGATGTTGTGGATCAGATCCAAATGTCTCCAAACTCGGAGTTATGACTAAAAACACTTCAAGGTCACTGTTTCCCTTTGTAACAGTTTCAACATCTTCTTGCCAAAGTGTAGAGTCCTTATTATACATTTCTGAAGAATTATTTCGTTTCATTGTTTGGCTAACATAGTCTTTCCAAACTAATTGCATCTACCTTTTTTCTGAGGCTCTTCACTTCTTTTATGTAAATAGTAGTATGCAAATTTTGTCATAAAACACATCAAGAAATACCTTAAAACAAAAAGATGCTCGTGACACAAATACTTGACGTCCAATTCTTGAAAGAAGACAGTTGATAAACTGAAAACAGGATTTCTCAGTATATAATGATATAACATATTCAATGATTTCATACAGAAGTGAAGGACTTTAGCATAACAATGAATGTGAAAACAGCTCATTTATTACACACTCAGGAGCAGATAGACACGAAGCTGGACCCTTAAAACATAGTATCTTATTTGATCCTCACTATGGCACTAAGTTGGAGGTGCTATTATTAGACCCATTACACAACTGAGGATAGATGAGGCTCAGAGAGGTTAAGTGATTTGCCCAAAGTCACAGAGCTAGTAAACAGTGCCTCTAGTGATTTTGACTCTATGTAACTCTTGTTGTCTTCACTCATATACTTATCTCACATACGACACCCTCCCACACGCTGTGGTCTGCCTTTTTTCCCCAACATAAGTGGAGAGACTTTTCCCTCGGGACAGGCTGAGTCATTATTGCTCCTACAAAATTAGTGGCACTAATAAGTGACTTAAAAACTGGATTTTCAAAAAAGGAAAATAAAGCATGCTCATAATTTTTTAAAATGACATGGGAGTGCCTGGGTGGCTCAGTTGGTTGGGTGGCCGACTTGGGCTCGGGTCATAATCTCACGGTTCATGGGTTCGAGCCCCACATCTGGCTCTGTGCTGACAACTAGCTCAGAGCCCTGGAGCCTGTCTCAGATTCTGTGTCTCGCTCTCTCTCTGACCCTACCCTGCTCACACTGTCTATCTCTTTCTCTCAGAAATAAATAAAACATTAAAAAAATTTTAATGACATGTATTCTTTCATTATTGGATGCAAAACTTGTATAATTTCCCTTAGATCAAACTTATTAAAAACTTTTCTGAGGGGTGCCTGGGTGGCTCAGACAGTTGAGCGTCCGACTTTGGCTCAGGTCATGACCTCACACTTAGTGAGTTCAAGCCCCACATCAGGTTCTGTGCTGACAGCTCAGAGCCTGGAGCCTACTTTGGATTCTGTGTCTCCTTCTATCTGCCCCTTTCCTGCTCATACTCTGTCTCTCTCTCAAAAATAAATAAACATTAAAAAAAACTTTTCTGATCATATTTATCCTTACTGTTACTTTGCTGATTAACTCATTAGTTTCTCCCCCATGGCTATAAATGTATTCTTTCTGATTATAATTCTGTAAGTTTTGACATACAGATTTTGAGACTGTGTTGTTAGTGGCATTTAGGCTGAGAATAGTTTATCTTACTGAAAAATACTGATTTTATTATTAGGTAATAAATGGTTTAATTTCTAAAATGCTTTACCTATTAGCTAATGTTAATATTACTATAATCACTTTTTGTGTGCTAGTATTTTCATGGTATATTTTTCCATCTCTTTTAATTTTTTCTTTGCCACTTTATTTTTTTATTCAAGTATAATTAACATACAGTGTTATGTTAGTGTTATGTTACTCAGGCGTACAATATAATGATTCAACAATTCTATACATTTGTCACTGCTCATCAAGATAAGTGTTCCCTTAATCTCCTTTTTCTATTTCCCCCATCCCCCACCCACCTCTCTGGAAACTACCAGGGTTTTTTTCTCAATATTTTAGAGTTGTTTTTTGGTTTGTCTCTTTTTTTTCCCGTTAATTTGTTTTGTTCCTTGAAATCCACACGAATGAAATGAAAACCAAACTCAAAATGGATTAAAGACCTAAATGTGAGAGCTGAAACCATAAAATTTATAGAATAAAATAAGCAATCATTTACTGACATCGGCCATAGAAATATTTTTCTAGATGTGTCCTCTGGCAAGAGAAATAAAAGAAAAATTAAACTATTGACACTATCCCAAAATAAAAAGCTTTTGCATAGCAAAGAAATCAGCAAAAAAAGAAAACGGCCATCTATGGAATGGAAGAAGATATTTGCAAATGACATGTCTGATAAGAGGTTAATATCCAAAATATATAAAGAGCATATACAACTCAACACCAAAAAAGCAAGTAATCCAATTAAAAATGGGAAAAAAACCTGAATAGACATTTTTCCAAAGATGACATACTGATAGCCAACAGGCATATCAAAAGATCCTCAACATCACTCACCAGGGAAATGCAAATCAAAACTACAATGAGATATCAACTAAATCCTATCAAGATAGCTAAAATTGAGAGCACAAGAAATAAAAAGTGGTGGTGAGGATGTGGAGAAAAAGGAACCCTTGTGCACAGTTGGTGGGAATGCAAACTGGTACAGCCACTGTGGAAAACAGTATGCAGGTTCCTCAACAAATTTGAAGTAGAATTGGTATATGATACGACATATATCCACTACTGGATATTTACCCAAAGAAAATGAAAACACTAATTCAAAAAGATAGATTCACCTCTATGTTTATTGCAGCATTATTCACAATAACCAACATAAGGAAGCAGTCCAAGGGCCCATCAACGGATAAATGGATAAAAAAGATGTGAGATATATAAATCTTGCCATTTGCAACAACAATGGATGGACCTAGAGGGTATAATGCTAAGTGAAAGAAGTCAGTCAGAGAAGACACCATTTGCCATTTATTTTAGATATAAGGTTAGGGCTAAGTTTTATTTCTTTGTTATCATCAAATATAAAAATCCCTCAATTTATAATGCGAACTTAGAGATTAGATTGCAATTGTTCCTATTTGCACTTACTTTTACCACCTCCTTTGGTGTTTTTTCTTTACCAGATTTTTTTTTCATTGTTTCTTTGTTCTCCCTATCTTCTGTCAAATTGATTAGGTTTCATTAATTTGTTTCTTCTTCTAATGGTTTTGAAGTTTGCATTCTATTTCCATTTTTGTAGTTACCCTCAAATTTTTATTTTATATACTTAAGCTAATAAATATAAAATTAATCACTATTTTTACCTACCACCTGGACAATACAACGATATTGGAACACATCACTTCTTGGTTTTTTTTTTTAATTTTTTAAGTTTATTTATTTATTTTGACAGAGAGAGTGAACAGGGCAGGGGCAGAGAGAGAGGGAGAGAGAGAATCCCAAACGGACTCCACATTGTACAGAGCCTGATGCTGGGCTCAAACTCATCAACCGTGAGATCATGACCTGAGCCGAAACCAAGAGTCAGACTTTTAACTGACTGAACCACCCAGGTGCACCCCAGGACTCATCACTTCTGATTATAGCTTCCATCTGCCATGTTATTGCTTTTTAGTATTTTTGTTGCACCTATTCCTTAAGTCTTCCAAAATTTCTGTTGTTTGTTTTTTTCAGTCTATAGTCTTTCAATTTCCTAATATTTTTGCCACCATTTTTTTAGTCACTATCATTTCTGGCAACTGACTCTTACCTTAGGTTTAATATCTACCTTATTACAGTCTGTCTTTTAGTAATTAACTTATTGATGACTTTCTGAGGGAGAAACTTTCTTAGTCCCTGTTTTCCTGAAAATGTCATTACTTCTTTGTTTCAGCATTAATTGTTATAGTAAAGAATCTTTTGCCAATATACTGTCTTTGGGGGAAATATTTCTGTCTCTTTCCTATTTTCCAGTTTTAATGGATCTAGTATGGTTCTATTTTTATGCATTCTTCTCAGAATTCCTGTGCCTCCTGGAAATGAAAATGTATGTTTTTCTGGAAATCTGGAAGATTCTCAGCCATTATCTCTTAAATATTGTTGGTCCTTCATTCACTTTATTTTCTCCTGGAACTCACATTTCAAGGAATCAGTTCAGTCTACCTTTCATGTCTCTTAGCTCATCTTTCTGTATCTTTTCCTTCTTGCACTGAATTCTTTTTTACTTCCTCAGAGTTATCTCCCAATTTACTAACGTCACCTAAAATGTGCTTTATTTTACCCATTGAGTCCTTATTTTCAATGATGATGTTTTTCATATAAACAGCTTCTTCATGGGACGCCTAGATGGCTCAGTCAGTTAAGCATCTGACTCTTGATTTCAGCTCAGATCATGATCTCATGGTTCATGAGATCTAGCTCTGCATCAGACTCTATGCTAACAGCAGAGAAACTGCTTAGGATTCTCTCTCTCTCTCAATCTCTCTGCCTCTAGTTCTCTCTCACAAAAAAAAAAAAAATAAACTTAAAAAAAAAAGAACTTCTTCATGGCTCCCTAACATCACTTTCCATACTGACTAATCTTCTTATTGTGGTTTTAATTCATTCTCTTACCTCTTCAATACTTTGAAATATACTTACAACGTTATTCTTTTCAGATGAATGTACTCTTACCACTTTTGAAGGTGCTAATTCTGTTTCATTTGTGGATTCTCTTCCATCATGGCTCATTTTCTTGGGTGGTTGGTTTATAATTTTCATTGTCAGCTCGTCTTCAGTGAGGGTGTTTTTCTGTGGGAGTCCTCTGACCCTTGGGCTGCGAAAGTTTCCCTACATCAATAATTTCACATTCGCTTCTGCTAAAAATGTAGGACTTTAATGGTCCTGAACAGTTATTTTATTTCTCCATTTGGAATTCCCACACCAGGCTGGTGGTACAAATTTGGATTGCACATCTGTGTGTACATAGACCTGGCATTTCAATTTTTCATGGATGACTTTCCTCTCTCCCCTTTTCCCTAGACAGAAAACTTTTTACAGATTTCTTGAGTATGCCAGTTTCTGTTAAACGGAAGGGACAGCTCTTTGCGGCTCTAGACTTTATGCAGGAGCCTCCATTTTAGCTGCTTCCCCTCAGTACAGTCCAATACCCTATCTCCCATCCTACACTGGGTGAGACCCCCCAGCCTCTGCCCCAAATCTTCATTTGACACCTGGAGATTTCAATTTTTCCTCTTTTGTCTACAGTTAACTAAACATCAAAAATAATTTCCATTCTATCTTATGAAATATAAAGTGCTCTTTGAAATTTACCAACAAATATCCTCCACACACACACACATACACACACTCACACACACTGCTGTTGCCTAACTCCTGCTGCTCCCCCCAAACCCCAGTATAGATGCATTTTCTTCAGGAAGCTTTCTCTGACCTCTCCCACTCCAGGGACAACAGGAAGTATCTTTGCCATGTACCCCTAGGTCTCTATCCTTATCCTATCAGATTATTTCTCCCCAATTCCTACAATATAAGGCATCTGAGAGCAGGGTTAAGTCTTGTCTTCCATTTATACCCAGTATCTTAGACAGAGCTTAGCTTGAGTTAAGATGCTTTTTACACATACTGCAATCACCTCCCTCATACTGAATGCTGTATTGGGTGATGTAGGTGTGTGGTGCCATTTGACAGACCAGGGTCTTATTGGAAGAGCAGAACCTCTTCCTCTTATCCTCAGGGTCCCATCTCAACCTCAGTTAGTGCATTTCCTGTGATAATTTGCTTTCAGGATTTTCCCATAGATTGTGATTTTCTTGGGTTAGGTAAGAGAAGGATCAACCTTTGTTGAGTATTTCTGATGTTCCTGGTCCTGTCCTAGGCATTTTGTGTATGTTATCTCATCAAGCCTCACAGAAACCCCAAGAGGTAGGTCTACTGACCCATTTTGCAGAAAACAAAACTGAGTCTCAAAGTGCTTAAGGCTCTCATCTGAGGTCTCAGAGCTAGTGAGATGCCTCTTGGTCCAGATCTGATGACCTTCTTGCTTGCCTCAGTTTCCTGCTGTCCCAGCCTCTGGACCAACCAGGAACTATACATGCTTGTTGAGCAGAGGGTAAGATGAGGGACACAGATGCTTCTTAGAATGAGCATGGAGATACCATCTTGCTTTTCAGATGTGAACCCCTGGCAGCATCAATGACTCTTGGGACCTACTTGGAAATGCAAGTTCATGGGCCCCACCTAGACCTACTCCATCAGATCTGCATTTTAACACAAACATTGTGTGATTACTTCACATTTCAGTCTGAGAAGGCTGACCTATAAGCAATCTACACTTTATACCTGAAGAACCTAGAGCCAAACGGGTGTGGATTGAGAAAGGGCAGGCCCTGGGGGTGGAATTCAGGGTTAAGCTTCTTTCTTCTGCCATGAAGGACCTCTCTGGGCACAAAAGCTTTCCTTATCATGGGATCCGCAGGCCAAATGTTAATTAACTTCAGTCTAGGGGCTGCTGAGTGACTTAGTTAAGCATCCAACTTCAGCTCAGGTCATGATCTCAGAGTTCCTGAGATTGAACCCCTCACCGGGCTCTGTGCTGACAGCTCAGATCCCTCTTCCGGTTCTCTGTCCCCCTCTCTTTGCCCCTCCCCGCTCTAAAATAAACATTTAAAAAATTCTTTTAAAAAACCCAAAACACCTCAGTCTGTTCCCATCCAGACTCCCCAAGCTGAGCGTTCCTGGCACCTCTGAGGCCTTTTTCTATATTCCCGGCAAAGACAGGCTTGTACCTCACTCTGTCCCCGATACCCACTATAGGCAGAGAAAATTCTGAGGAGAGCGTGGATTAGGCAGCCCCTCTCTGGCCTTCCTTCTTGAGTTACACAGATGGCCAGGCTCTGGGTGTGAGGAAGAGAGCCAGGCCAGGAGGAGAGAGTGGACCTACGTTTTAGTCAGCTAGGGCTGCCCCAACAAAGTACACGAGCTAGGGGCTTTAACCAGACATAGGTTTCTCCCAGTTCTAAAAACTGGAAATCCAAGATCAAACCATCAGCAAGGTTGGTTTCCCCGGAGGGCTGCTGCTTGGCTTGCAGACGGTGTCTTCTCACCATGTCCTCACCTGGCCTTTTCTCTGTGCCTCCATATCCCTGGTGGCTCCTCCTCTTCTTAAAAGGACACCAATCCTCCGGAATCAGGACCCACCCTGATGACCTCATCTAACCTTAATTACTTCTTTATTCTTTTTTTTTTTTTTTTTTTTGAGAGAGAGAGAGAGAGAGAGCACGTGAGCAGGGGAGAGGCAGAGAGAGAGGAGGACAGAGCATCTGAAGCAGGCTCCGTGCTGACAGGCTGACAGCAGCAAGCCTGCTGCAGGACTTGAACTCATGAACCATAAGATCATGACCTGAGCCGGCACCCCTTAATTACCTCTTTAAATGTCCTTTCTCCAAATACAGTTCCACTGTGAGGTACTGGGGATGGGGCGCCTGAGTGGCTCAGTCAGTAAAGCATTTGACTTCAGCTCAGGTTGTAATCTCACTGTTCATGGGTTCAAGCCCCGCGTCAGGCTCTGTGCTGACAGCTCAGAGCCTGCTTGGGATTCTCTCTCTCTCTCTCTCTCTCTCCCTCCCTCTCTCTCTGACTCTCTCTCTCTCTGCCCCTCCCCTGATCATAGTGTCTCTGTCTCTCTCAAAATAAATAAACTTTAAAAATATATTATGAACTGGGGTAGGGGATAGGAGACACAGTTCAGTCCATAATGGGCCCCCAGCTTTCCCCAGAGGAAGAGAGTCTGAAAAGTTGCTTTTCCATGCTGCCTTCTGCACAGCAGTTCTTTGTGACGTTTTACCTGCCATATCCTTGTGGAGCCTGGTCAATGGGAGATGAGGGGGTGTGGGCTGTGGAGAAGAGAGAGAAATGCATGAGGCTGTGGATATGTTTTCTGTCTGGTCAAACCCAGAGCTTTCTCTGAGAAAGTCCCTGGTCACCCCGACTTCTGCCCCAGGGTGTGTTTGCAGCTGCTGCTGCCCCCAGAACAAGACCTCCTCTTTAGCTCAGGGCAAAACTCGGCCCCGTCTCCTTTCTGTTGTTTTTAAGTTAGAATGCTTATTTTGACCTCTGTGCAGTCTCCCTGCTGGAACTGAGACGTCCATGAAAAATTACTTCAAAGACACGTTTTTAAAACCCACTGTCCGTAAATCCCCCGAGAGGGCCTGTGACTATCCTCGAAATTCCTTGGCCCATTATATTCTCAACCTTGCTTAAAGGGGGAGGGGAGCCATAATTTATTTTTTAAAAGATTTTGAAGTCTTGAAATATACCCCCTGGCTAGTTGAAAGTCTGAAAAGAAACCTCATTTGTATTTCCTGTAATGCTCCAAGATTTGATGACTAAGAAATGCTTCTATTGAGATTTTTGTTGTGATTTCTCATCATTTCCAATCCCATTTAGCAACTCACAGTTGGAATATATAATTTCCTGGGGGTGGGGGGGAGATTTAAAGGGACTGAAGTTAAGCCTGAGAACCAATTAAAATAGATACAGACAAGCTCCGGAGAACAGGGGTTAAAAATAATAATAATGTGGGACGCCTGGGGGGCTCAGTTGGTTGAGCATCTGACTCTGCCTCAGGTCATGATCTCACAGTTCCTGGGTTCGAGCCCCACATTCGGCTTTTTGCTGTCAGCGCATAGCCTGCTTTGGATCCTCTGTCCCCCTCTCTCTCTGCCCCTCCCCCACCCTCTCTCTCAAAACAAATACATATTAAAATAATAATAATAACAACAATAATAATGTGCCGCTGCACCTCGAGAGCATAGCAGACTGGCCACACCCTCCAGGCTTAAGGGAACACTGTCACCACTGGAGCTACCAATGGCATCTGAGACTCTCAAGCACTAGGATCAAAACAATCACCTGAAGTCATCCCCAGACAGAAGGCAGTCAAAGTGAAGTCCCACCGTGGTCCAGGACATGCCTCTGAGGATGTGCAAAGGTGCCACACTGCCATTCTGAGAGCGCCCACCTTCTTAGGGATTTTCTTCCACAAAGGCACATGCTCTCCATTAGCTTATCCCACTTTGGTTCTGTCTCAAATACAATTGCCACATTTGATTAGATCTGCACAGAAAAGGAAGGAAAGACAATCAGACCATGTTAGATCTTACAAGTAGGCAGACAATAGTAACAGACGGCCACCGGGAGCTGCCTACCTGGGGATGTGCCAGGACAGCTCACCACTCACCTCCAGCGTTTTTCCTCCTTTAGTAAAAAGCTACTGCACTTTTAGCTCTTGCCTCTTCCTTTGATGAGATTTCAACTGTTATGCTCCCAGACAGCTGTCCTCTTAAAATGGGCTGCTGGAGGGACTGGCTTCCAGTCATGCTCACCATGCAAATCAAACCTAAAATAGGATTCTATCCTTTATTTCAGTCATTGGGGAAACTGAGGCACTGGCCTGGGCAAGAGTCTCCCATTCAGAACAGAGTGCTCTGGCCATACTTGGAGATCAAGAGTTATGTGGATTTTTCAGTGGAATTAGATTATGATCCTTTCCTCAGGATGTATGTACTTCCATGGGCTTAGAAAGGGCCAGAGGGGGCTCCTAAAGGAGACAGATCTGGAAAAATGAGCTCTTTCCCCTCTCACTGAGGTTCAGAGATATAAAAACATGGCTGATAGATGAAGGCCAAATAAGGTCAAGAAAAGATAAGGGAATTACATTACAAGCAAGGACATTTGAGGGTAGTGTCATAATGTCCACCTTACATTGGATCCCATCTTGACACAGTATATTGGCAGTAGTGTGAGCCTAGGGGGAAAATACATGTCTTTTGGCTTAAATAAAAAAGGATAATCTTGCAGAATTCAGGCACACCCCTTACCAATGGATCCAAAGTGACTCAGCACCCAAGCAAGCATCAGATGACACTAAGGGCTGTGAGGAAAGCACAGTGTCCTTAATGTGTTTTTACTGAAAACAGCAGAGTTGTGCATAATTTTTATCATAAGAGCAGTTAGAGGCTTAGGATAAATTCATTCTATAGGTAGGCGTGAGTCCCCAACACCCACACCAGACAAACTGTGAGGACAGCCTGGCCTGACACCAAAGTCAAGGGTATGCTTCCTCCTGGGAACGTCTATGCCTAGGAGTCCCAGGGCAATGCTAGAACTCTGAGGGGGATAAGAGGGGTGGAGTGTGCCATTGTAAAGGAACCCAGTGTTTATGGGATACAAATGTAAATGTGGCTGCCTTTGTCCTCTCTAGCTGATAACGTGTGAGACTCACTCTCACAAGCTGGTTTGGCTATGCAGATATTGTTCCCACCAGGCCACTCCTTGTTACTCTTCTATCCTGTGTGATATGGCCCTGGGCCTGTGGATGCCAGTGCTAAGCCAATAAATGTTGAGCCTATTGTATTAAGTTTTCATATGGTTATTAGGGGGAAGCCTGAAAAGGGGTGGGGGTGGCAGGCATTCCTGACGTCAGTAATTGGGAGAAAGAATTTATCAGAAAGGAAATAGGAACTTCCTCTCTCTACTAAGGCAGACAGATAAGGGACTTCTGCATCTCACCAAGCTCACTCTGCTTTCTGTACTTGGGAGGGTCAATGACTACAAGTGGGCGTCCGTCTGAGAAGCACAGAGACAGCCCAGTATCTAGAGGGAAGCAGAAGCCTAAAGGTAAAGGTCCTCTAGCATCTAGAACGGGGGAGTCAGACTATCCAGATCCATGCTACGCTTCATATTTGTCTTCCTTACCTCATCCCCGACTCCAGAAAAGTCTTGTCTAACATGGCTGCCTCAGCTTTACAGCTAGGCAAGGGGCAACTGTCTTCACTTAAGGTTGAGTTGTTCAGGTATGTGGAATCCTCTCAACAGCCACAGAGAGACCCAAAGGTACAGGTGAATCTTGGTGAGACCATGCGCTGCAGTAGGGAGACAAAGGGCATGCATAAAACTGATAAAACTGGTTCTTATTCTACATTTTCATTTTCTGGGTCTGCCAGTAAAACACACCTGGTGATTGGTCACCACAAGGGTGGGCAGAGGATAGAGGTCCCAGGACACAGCACAGCCTGGATCTACAGAGCAGATGGGCTTGGAGAGGCACAGAGAAGACCTCCTTCTGAGTAGGGAGCCAGGCTGACACTGACACAGGTGAAGATTAGGAGAGTCAGGTGCTTGATGGGGAGGCAGGGGCTGTGTGGGAAGAATTCACTGGGGGTATCCAAACACTGGAGAAGTTGGGATGCCAAACTCAACATCTTGAGGACAAGATGGACCCATGCCCTCCATTCTATTATCATTCCCCACAATGAGTGAGTCAAGCTCTGGTGGTGAGGAGAAGCCCCTTTGGGATCATTTTGTCCAAAGATACAGCAACATAGCTGGGATAATTTAGAAACAAAAGACCCAGGACAGGATTCCAGCTCTACTGGGAACCCTCTGCTTCCTGTAAAGCTAAACCATCATGTACTTCCTTCTTAGTAAGTATATATTAAGAGGGAGGGGTACAAATCTGGGATAGGGGCTTTAAACTTAATTGGTTGTATTTAAAAGAATAAAGATGTCCCAAAAGGGAAAAAGTAATCTATGAAAAGATAATAATGAAAGGTCTGTTGGTTGGTTGATTAGCTGGTTGGTTGGTTGGTTTTAAAGCACTGTTGAGCTGTAGGGATGCTCTATTTTGAAAACAAAATGTCAGTGCCTAAACTCAACAATGATTGATCAGAAACCATTCCAGTCACCAAATTCTGGCCACTCAGGCAATAAGATGAACTAGCAAGAGTTCAACTTCCCTGAAGTGCAAAAAGCTTAGAGAAGGAGCTGGAACTGATTTGAAGGCTGCAGAGGGCTACCTGCCCCTACAGCAGCCTGCAGCCAGCAGGGATACTTCACATTATGCGGGCAGAGGTAGCAGGTTCCAGCTTGGGACCTGAGAGTTTTAAGACATATTTGACCTCAATCCATACTTGGCAGACTGGTGTCCCTGAGCAGCAGAATGAAAGAAAGGCCACAAAGGGGTCACACACCTGGTCTGCGTTCACTCTTCTGTGCCAACGTGCCCAAGGCTCAGTTGTCACTCAGGAACAACCCTCTCATGGACAGCGAAAGCAATTATTCTGTGTCATTTTGTGAGGCACAAGGCTGAGTGCCTTTCCATTATCCCCTTCTTAAAGATGCAGTACTGCAGGTTGAGGTTGGGTTCAGCCTGAATCTTGTCCAAGTACAAAAGCTCAGTGAAGACTAAGGGGAGATTCCTAACCTACTCCCTGAACCTACATTCTAAGCACTGCTGTGCAGGCAACTGACTCATGCACCTGCAGCAGCCCAGTGTCAGCTGGCAAACCCATGTCCCTGGAAGGAGTATGGCGGCACTCCAGGCAACCACCTTTCTAGGTGATTATGAGGTCAAATTCAGTCATTTCCTCACTCTGCCAGACAGCAGACCCCACTCTGTCCAGAATGATTCCCTTTACCTCAATGCATGATTTGCAATTACGCTTTAATGAAATGCATTTAAAAGCAAAAGTTTTCTAGAAGAGAGCTGGATGTGGCTTTGAAGGCAGATTTAGGTATTCGAGGATCCTTAGTTTATCCTTGGCACCCTCACCTTACCAGCAGCAGAGTTCTGAGATGCATGCTCCCTGTGGTCACAGGAAGGGGCAGCCGACCAAGCCGGGAGGATAGAACTGCCTCATGATATTCCAAGTCCAGACAAGCTGCTTCTCTGGACAGATTCCTCTTATTGGTTAAGTCTATAAAAAGTCTCTTTTTTTTCCCCACTAAAAATTTGAAAACTATTCTAGATGTTCATTTCCTGGTTGATCTTCCTCCAGAAAAGCAAATCAAATTGACTATTGAATGGAGAGAATTTTAGAGGTAGCAACACCTAGAGGTCATCAGCTGAAGAATGAAGAAAGATGCAGACACGCTCGCTGTGGCCAAGTGGTGTATAACATGGAAATAAGGGCACAGACCTGGAGCCATGGTGCCTGGAGCATCACTTACTTATTCCTGTGTCTTTGCACAAGTTATTTAATCTCTTTGTGCCTCAGTTTCCCCATCCAGGAAACAGGAAAAGTACTTCTTCACATGACTGTTATGAAAACAGTTGGATTAACATATTTAAATGTTTAGAACAAAGAGCCTGACACATGGTAATACCCCATGTGGGGTAGTTATTCATATTGTTTTATGAAACCCTGTTCCCCAGGCACACTTTTTCACTACTGACCTTTAGAGGGAGATTGACTTCAGAAAAGATGCCAGTTACTAATTTCTGTGATGTCCTGCCCTTGAGCTTGTGGATCAGAGCTCAGAAATGACTCAGGCACTCACCCTGCACTCAAAATGTTTCTGGCACAACTTTTTCCACTCCGAGGAGTTGCCAACTAATTGTATTGCATACATCTTTCTCTGAGCCAGAAATGTGATAACACACATTTCCTTAGAGGGATGAACTGAGAGGCTTGAAAAAATCTGAGAAACTGATAAAACCTTGAATGCATGTGTCTCCACACAGAAGGGGAGGAAAAGGAAGAAAATAAGGAATAAGGAGAGGAAGAGAAGTTTTAAAAGGGACTACAGGTTCGTGTTGTTTCCACACTGAGGTAGAAGTAGACATTCAGACCTGCCTCTCCAGCTACAGTCTACACCCAGTCCTCAGTGGGCATGGCCACACAGAGGCTGGACACCAAGGTTTACCTTTTCCATTCGTTCTTCCCCCACCTCTATGGATCATCAAATGCTGCTGATTTTGTCTAATCCTATGCAAGCTCACGGTTTCGTTTTCAACCGACGGCTCACTGAAGGAAATCTCCCCACATGGGTCTGGATCTCCCAAGCCTAAGGAGTGGAGAGAGTGTCAGGTTACCTAGCCAATGTCAGCTAGTCCTAAGTGGGGAAGTAGAGAGGAGAGGAGAAAAAGTCTGTATCCATCAACCAAAAATGTCCAAATTGCAGCCTCAGTTCAGTGAGGCATCATTCACCCCTCTGTGGCACCGGGCCATTGTGGCCTGACCCTGTGTCCCTTGCGGAGCAATTTGGCTTTTCTCTGTTTCTTTTGTTGCTGCCTGTCATATGCCCCTCTGCTCCCACTGGCTTTGCTGTCTGAGGGCCGCTGCTCATACACTGTCTATGAGTCGTCTGGCATGCACTATTCAGAGGTCTGCATCCCTCTGTGTGTCTCATTTTCAAAATCCAAAAGAAAGAGGATTTAACTGGGTCAATATGGTGCCATATGGGGCGAGCCTGCTGGGCAGGGCTGTTTCAACAGGCCCCTGCTCAGAAAACCTAAAGACAGCTGCTTTGGGGCAGACTCACACCCGCAGCCCTGTCATTTCTGGCAAGATGATATCAAAAGAAAAATCTTCATTGACTTTCAGTAGTTGACATATAAATTTATGCTTCTAGATTTTATGCATGGGGTGAGGCTTCAATGGATATGGTCATGGAAGGAATACCTCACTGTGAGTGATGTCAGGAAGACAGGAACAAGACAAAGAGTAACTATCTCGTGCACAGTTCAAGATCTTGCAGGAATATTAAAGCTCTTTTTGGGTCATTTCGCACTTGGTGAATCCAGACCTATGGGCAAGCAGAACAAGAGTGTGTCATATTAACCGTTCACAAATGGTTTCTTTTAAAATGTCCTTTCTGATCAGTGGTTCGTGGGAGGAGTTTCTCTACCCCAATGGGTCAGGGCAGCCCCTCTTGTGAAGTCAGCATGTAAATATTCAACAGGGACGTGCTGGACCACCCAGACTCCTCAGCTCCCAGCCCGGCCACCACGCTGGCTGTCCCTGTGCTGGCTGGGGCTCTGGGATCCTGGCCACAAAGATGCTTCAGGATTTCTGCCTTTACCACCAAGGCAACTGACTGCAGTCTTACACCCATCTGGAGTGAGAAACACATATTTTGGTGAGTGATAGAGGAGGTGGTTTGAGACAATTTTCCAGATCTTGTTAAAATTTTTTGTGGCCTTGGGAGTCTTGCTTGCCCTTCACTTCCCTATCCATAAAAAGGAGACGTAGATGTGCACCTAATATGCACACAGATATCAGCATCCACTTATAAATATAATGGCCGAGGAGGCACATTTGGCAAGGGGAAGCCAGTTTCTGAAACTGGCATTCGTTCTAGTAACAATAGAAAGCAGGTGAGATCATCACCATGGCCTGACAATTCCTTTCGATTTACCCCATTACTGCATCGCGCTCTTTCATTTTAAACAAGATATAGCTAAAAGTGTGACTTTAATAGACTTGCTCAGTGGCTAATATTATTGTATTGGTCACTCCATTTCCTTCCTGGGGTAGCAAATACCTGTACTTTTATGGTACAGACTTGTCGGTTCTAACGAGCTTCCCTACGTTCCTCTGGGTGGAGAGCAGTCATGGCAGGTCACTCATGACTCAGCTTCCTGTGCACCTGGTCCTGAGTCTGACACCCAGGGAGGGTGGCCTAGGGGAAATAGCACCCCCTTTGTGAGATCAGCCTTGCTTCCCCCACATGGAGGGGCAAGATCCAAGGCCCTGATCAGCCACTGCCGTGTGCTGAGCCCATGTCTGCCCCGTGTTCACAGACAGCAGCTCTCGACTAGGTGAGCCAACCTCACAGTCTCTGCTTGGCTGTACTTGGCACACAGACTGGCCTTCTCACACCAGAGCCAGAAGGCTGGCACCAAGAACACCAGACCAGCTGCTTTCACTCTGCAAACAGGGAGGAAGGGTGACTTTTCTAGCCCCATCGGGGCAGGTGAGCACTTGCTGGGAACCTTAGAGAATCGGAATGCCCAAGGACCTGCAGGAGCTCACAGCCTCGCTCACTCCAAGAGAGAGAACAAAATAGTCCAGAAGGCCCAACTGAAATAGGGCTCGAGGAACCAGGCCAAAGTCTACTTCCAACAACGTAGGCATTCATATCCCAAAAACATGTATAATGTTAATACTGGCGAAAAGCGTTCATGTACAGTTTAAACTTTATCTCAAGCTCCTTTGAGTAAAATCAAGATCAGAGAGATCAGTGTTTGAGCTGAAGGAGAAATTTGTATGGCTTGATAGATACAGATATGACAGACCTGGGATCTGGCAGAAAGTTTGTAAGATCAATTGCATGCAGTGTATCAAGTGTTCAGTTCTGCAGTGGAGCTGCCTTACTTCAGAATATATGATGCTTGAGGGCTCACAATTATCTGAAAGAAAAATCCCCAGAAATAAGATGTCAACAACTTCATTTTTGTAGCCCATATTGATGACTGTGAAAAACCCTTTGGCATCAATAAAACTTGAGTGATTGCCTTTTCCAATTGTCCAAAATGAGAAGCAGACCCAAAGAGGCACTTTTCTGCCAAGGGAGATTTCTCTTAATTATGCCTGAACCTCATTTGCTACAGGCTTAGTAAACAGGCGGAGCCTTTCCTCCCTCTGTGTGACCCCATGCACACACACGCGCTCATGTGCACAGGTGCCCGCACACTCATACACAACATGCACACCTATGGAGATAAACTAGCAGGGCCATGCTGGCTGGGAAAGACAGCTATTGGACTTGCTAGATAGAAATATGGACAGTGCAGAGAACAGCTACAAGTCTTTGCCAAAAGCTTTATCACGAGGGGTCTTGTTTGCTAAGTGGTCCTTCAGCCTTTGTATTTGGATAAATGAGGGTTTGAATAATTCAAAGTGACTCGCCTTCTAAAACCACACAGAATTCTTCTTTTCCCAATAAAACCTCAAAACTCCTAAATCTCATAGAAGTTAAAAAAAAAAAAAAAAAGCCATGTCCCTTAGGACTAAAATAGAAAGAAAAAGAAACAGCAGCCAAAAACATTATTTTCAGCTTACATGGGACTGCCTTTCTGTTCACATGCCCGTCACGATTTGTCAAGGAGGTTAAGGGTCCAGCCTACCCCACCAAGATTAAAAACTTGAGGCCAAGAGGTGGCTGCCTGGAGCTGGGACTGAGCAGGATGGAGTGGAGCATGCGTCCTTTCTAAACCATGCCAAGGATGCCTCAGTGCTGAAACCCAAGAAGCCAAAGACAGTTTTCCAAAAGACTGTACTTTGTAAGGGCGGAAGGTGAGGGGAACAAATGATGCTCTGTCTCCCTCAGGGTTTTGAAGATTATTAGATTACCATTTCAAGACAGGAACATTCTGACATGATGTAGTAGTTGGACTAACGAGTGGAAGGCTGAATCAAAAACAAATTTGTTGAGTTTGGATGTTGGGGAAGCTATTTCACATCTTCCAACCTGACTATTTTCTTCTTCTATAGATTCATTACCTCTACAAACCCTAACACTTTTACCATATGACTACTATTACTCTCTTTATCTTCCCAAGTTCCTTATGAGGGGACCACCTCGTGCTTGTCAAACATGTCAACACCACAGTAGGGACAACCTCAGGCTTTGACCTCAAGCCAGCACTCACTGGCCCTTTCTGCTGCCCTGTTCCCCTTCTTCTTTGTCCTCTCCCTACCATGGTATTTGGCCTCAAAGGAACTGAGGTAAGATTCCACCCCCCTTACAGTGCTGAGAGTTTAGGCAAAGAACACCTTTCTGAGCATTTTCTCATATGTGAAACAAAACCTTCCAGCGAGAATCAAGCAATACAGTTCATCCAATGGAGATTATCTGAGTAGAACTATCCTAATCGTACAAACCCTCTGAAAGCAGAGTTTTCTCTGGCTTCCCCGCGGCGTGTTGGCTTCTGAGCTCCAATGGGCTCATTTCACCATACCTCACCACAAAGCTCTACATGACAGGCACAAGAGACAGTGACTATTTCATTTGAAGGGTCAGTCCAGACAGCTTGACAGCTTTCTTTCCAAATAAGTAGAAATACGGAATAAGTTAGCAGACTTTTGTTTAAAATCTGACCCGTTTTTCAAGATTGCCATTGTTTTCTCAAATTCACTTTCCTTCCTTTGCTTCCTGTACATGAAGAAAGTTCACACTCACACACTCAAAACACATCACAACACAGAATGTGCATGATGTCACCCCACACGGACCTCCATGCAGGGGAATTCCAAGTCAGAGGCTATGTCTCCGTTAGGAGCCATTGCCAGTCTTGAGCAACTGTACAGCCCATTAGCAAGCTGACCATCGCCACCACCCTCAGCGTGTGCACACATGGGTCTGAATGATAGCGGAAGCTGTGTTGGCAGAGAAGGAAAGAGAAGGGAGCCACAGGAAGATCTGACTGCTAATGGGCTTTCCAGATGGTGATTTAAATTGTTCTGAATGTCCAAAATAACACTGGTGTTACTGTTTTTACCTTTTTCTTATAGACTTTTTAATTCTAATAAATAAAAGTCCTTTAAATAGTTTTACATGAAGGTATAAAATTACCCCTGGAAAGAGAAAAAGAATGAATGCGTATAAATAAACACACTCTGTTTATAATTTGGGATAGAAGGAAGGCTAGGGATACTTTTGTTGCTTTGTGCACCCTTCTCCCTTCTATTTAGAGTGAATTCTTATCTTCTTTCCTGCTTTCTCCTGCTATCTGCCTACCTTTGTGTTCAAATACCATCTCTTTGATGAAGATGTTCCCTATACTCCTCTCTCTCCCAAGAAGAATTAGTTCTTCTATATTGATGCTTTATTAGTTGTCTCATTTCTCATGACTACAGAATTAATTACCTCTGATTGTTTGTGTAAACTGTATTCCGGGAGTCACTCAAGAACTTCCCAAAGATGTATAATACTGAGATAGTAAGAGGTTTGCTGGTCCTAGAAAAAAAATAAATAAATAAAACGTTGATCCTGGAAACCACATGACAGAAAATTCTAGAGTTTGGGAGAGTGGGGTAGTCATGGTGTGGGTTGATCAAGCCAATCGAATGACTGAGTCTTTCTCAAGGGAGTACACTGAGCAACTAGAAAGAAAGGGCAGGTGTCCTGTTGCATTTTAGGTAGGTGTAGGCCCCTTCGGGGAAAGGAATTGTATGCATTCCCACATCACACAGGCCAAGGATGAGCAAGAGCCGGCTTCTCGCCCTGGTGCTCTTCATGGATATCTGTACTGTCCCTTCCCTGAATGCAGAGCTACAGCAAGAAGGGAAGGCACTGTGGCTTCAGGAGGCTCCCTCCATTCCTGAGAAGGAACTTGAAGACAGATGGGTTCTCTGGGGCTGACTTTAAAAATCTGCACTGCAGTGATCTCTTCACCCATCCAACCAACTAGCATGTAGGAAGCACCCACTGTAGGCTAGGGCAGTGCTAGGTTCCAGGAATAGAGAGCACATTCCCAAACTCTTGGAACATGCAGTCTTCTCAAGGAAGATAAAAAAAGGTCTTGTTAAGAAGTTTTCTCATGTCCAAGGAGCAAAGAACAGTCAAAACAAGTGAGACAGGGGTGGGAGGGAGAGGACCCCCAACAGCAGATCTGAGTGTTCATCAAAGGTGAGGGCAAGAACAGGTGTCCCCCAGAAAGTCCTGGGCAGGGTCCCTCTGGTGGTGGTCCCAGGGAATACAGCCAGAAATTTATCATCTTGAGGTTTAACCCTGAATGTCGTAGCCCTAGTGCTGTCACCCAAGAGAGAGAAGCAAGGCCACCTAAGTTAAGTATGACATTAAACATGAAGAGTCACCACTGAGGGGCTGTTTAAGCAGGGAGGTGTCTCAGCTGGAAGCTGCTTTCCTCCATCCACAGAAACATGCATAGTCGGGGAAGAATTTCTTGCCAGTGTTTGAGACACAAAAGTCATTTTGGTTCACTTTACTAAAATGAGTTTATTAAGAGTCTAGGGGAAAGGGTGATACCGAGGACCTGTTCTACTCCATTCAAGGAGAAAAACGTAGAGATTTCAGAGATGAGATGAATGTATAGCTAGAGCTAGAAGAATAAATATGCATTTGTCACATAGAAAAGGATGAGATAAAAGCCATATTAGCAGAGAAAACTCTAAGAACAAGCACAAAACAAAAACATGGTAGGGTGAAGTGTGACCAGAGCATGGGCTTTGAGAAAAGACACAATAAGAGATAAGATTAGAAAGATGGAGAAGGCCAGATCTTGGGGGCCTTGTAGGATGTACTGGGAAGGTTGTATTTTATTGGATAGAATGGTCTTCAAACTGCTAAGGATAATGATCTCATACCTTCTAATCATCTTACAGCATAGCTGAAAGGGAGCCTTATGCACACAATTTATTTTAAATACTGTAAAATATTCCAATTTGAGCTTCTACTCAATAAGGGATTGATACTTGTTCTAAATGGTTCTAAGCACCAGGGTGCTTGATTGGCTCAGTTGGTTAAGCATCCGACCTGAGCTGAGATCAAGCCACACATCCTACTCTGTGCTGACAATGCAGAGCCTGCTTGGGATTCTCTCTCTCCCTCTCTCTCTGCCCCTACCCTGCATGGACTCATACATTCTCTCTCTCTCTTCCTCTCCCTTTCCCTCTCCTTCTCCCTCTGTCTCTCAAACTTAAATAAATAAATAAATAAATAAATAAAAGCTTTGTAAAAAATAGTTCTGAGCACCACATATAATCGATACTCCAGAATAATGCATCACATCTTTCAAGAGGCTTCAGCCCAGCTGGAGCCCAGAGAAGTACCCTCCAGGGGTCCATGTAACTCAGCTTGAGAAGAGTCGTTATATGCAACCAGAAGTCTCCAAAGCATTTTAAGAAATGGAATAATTTGAATAGATTAAACAACACTTAGATTATGTGATTGAGAGTTGAGGAGGAGTGAGAAATACAATGGATGTCAAGGTAGAGACTGTCAGGATGTGGTGACTGGTGGTAAATAGGAGTGAAGGAGAAGAATGGGTGGCTAAGGAGATGTGGATGATAGCTTCGATGCCTTCCACTTGGGTAAGGGATGTAGGTGAGTGAAAACACACACAGAAAGTGGGGGCAGAAGGAGACACTTGGTGTATGTCCTGCAGATGTTCAGCTTCATTGCCTGTGGACCGTCTGATAGGAGATGCTTGGGAAGACAATAGGTCTGCTGTGTAGGGGAAGTCGGTGCAAAAGATCATATTTGGGAGTTGTTGGCCTTGCAAGTGGCCAGAGGAAATTGTGTGGAAAAAGGTCAAGGAGAAAAGCCAATGTACTCAGGCCACCAGAGTGGGTTGGGGATTTGGGAATGAATCAGATGTTCTTCTTTCTCCTGCAGAATTCAGGCTAGCAGCAAAGTCAGGTTGGCCACCTAATGGCAGTCACCAGGTAGGGAAGGGTAAGTGGCAGGCAGCAAATGAACTGGGAATATCAGTTTTCCTAAAGCAGAGAGTCAAGGTAAGAAATCACAGAAACTGAGACTAGAAAAAGTAGGGTGAGGTCAGCCTATGAACAACCCAGAAGTTTAGAAGGCAAAGGGGAAATGTCATGAACAAGGTAGACCTGTGGCCTATGGACTATGGCCACAGGTCATGAACTGTAGGAAGCATTTCATGGTAGGGTGATTGGCAGCAGATGGAGAATAATGGCTATATAAAGGGGAAGGGGAGAGGAAGTGAGGGCTAGTGCCAGGCAGGAGAGGCATTCAAAATACCTAATGACCCTAATGACATGGACACCAACCATGTGCCAGCCAGGGCACTATACTGGCACAAAATCAGCCAACACAAGCCATTTCCGGAGAATCAGCAATGGCAAGAGGGAGGAGGAGGTTGCTGCAGAGGGGGTACAACCTGCCTCTTATGAGCGATAAAATATAAAAAGGACATGCAGATGGCCGCTGTGATGGTTATGATGTAATATCAACAAACAAGGGAAGAATGGTTTCTTGATAAAACATAGCTCTGCTCTTCACATGTGCGTTCATGAGACAAAAGAGAAAACGGAGGGGATTCAGATACAGACAGACCTTGTGGGTTGGGAGCATCCAGGTCACTGAGAAGCACTGCTGGCTTCAATTTCCCGTTCATAAACTTGGCACGTTTCAGTCTCCGCACGTCACTCTCCATAACTGTGGGACCATTTGTCTTACTTTTCCATAGCAGTAAAGCTAACCCAAAAATGTAAAAACAAGAGAAAATAAACAGTCCCTTTCCCATTATCCCTAAATGCTGATGGAGAAAGTTGGTGGCAAAGGCATTTTCGGGGTCCTGCCCTGCTATTTAAGGTTCAGCAGATGCTAATTTACCTTGGACAGTAGACTTCCAGAGCCAGGAGATGTGGGACCACCCGCACACTGTGGGCAGTGCAGGTTTGCCCCCAGACGTCCCCCCCCCCCCCCCCGCCAAGCCCCAACAACATCTGGGGAAGGCTAGAGCATGTGTCCTCACACCCGGTGGTAGAAGCAGCGGAACTGCACGTGGGAAGTTGCTCAAGCTGCAAGCAGAGGTGCCTGACATGCTTTTGCCACATTTGCCTGCTGTATCTTCTGCTTCCTAGTCATAGCAAGAAGTTAGCTCGGGAGCCATGGAAATCCCCATCAAGTGGTAAATGGTAAACCTGCTCATAAACCTCTGGCCGTAGACGCCTCAGTTCCTCCAAGGGAGAACCTGCCATCTTGGAAAATTCTGGCTTATTGGAGGCTCTCTTTTTGTTTACTTGAACTCCACCTCTCCCTGGCTTCTGCTTATTAGCCCCTTTGGAGGGACCAAGGAGCAGTGGAGGTGGTGCCTTCTGGAGTTTCAGCAGCAGTGGCGTCATGTTGCCAGAGTCCCCGTGGATGAGCCTACGAGAGAGGCAGCGGGGATAGGTGAAGACCCTGACAGTTGGAGACCCTGGAATTAAGCACTGATACCTTCTGTACATGAGCTCTGAGCCTTTCCTATTCAACATGCTCTATCCTCTACTCCATCAGTTAGTACCACCGGCAAGTTGATGGTGTGTGTGTGTGCCATGGGGGAAGCTGTTCTCTTGGACAAGCATGTTACCTGGACAAGAAGCCAGCTAATATGAAGTGCAAGTATCTTGCCTGGGGAGGAAAAGGTCAGAGCTCATTTATTTCTGCTCACTGCCCTTGACTCAGCAGGTGCAAAGCTGACTCCCAAGTCGTATCCCCACTTTGCTTCTGCTCTGCTCCACTGCTCTGCCAGTCGCTCTTCCCAATCGGAGAACATTTAAATGGCAAAACCACACAGCTTCCTCTACAGCTTTGCCTTCCTGGCTTCTTTCAAGCCGTGGAAATTAACCCTCAGCCACCCACAACCTGGTACTCCTTCTCTAGGTTGAGGGATGTCTGCAGGGATCCCAACCATCTCTTATAACTCCCCGGAGCCAAATCTTCCTCGGGATTTGAAGAGATTTCATCCTCCCTTAATACCCTCCTCTAATTTAGTCTATGCCTGTTGTTTTTTACTTATATTCTTCTGTCCGTTACAGAGGTGAGCCGGGTTGTTTCATCAGTGACCAAGATTCTTTCTCTGTATTGGAGCCTTTTTCATTCATTTGGATGTATGTTAAGAGGGAAATTATATAAATATGTACCTCACTTATAAGCTTTCTAGGAAATTTTGCCTTATTTTTCATGGCATCTTATTTGGTACACAGATGTCTATCCCTATCATTTCTCTATTGCTGATTGTACTCTCTGTCAATAATATTTTTAATACTGGTTAAATTGTTTGCAAAGGAAAAGAGTTGGTGTACCTGTGCCTAGCTTTCACTTGGGGGTATTTCTATATCTTTTTAAGTGTTTTCTTTTATGTTGACTATAATTGAATTATTTTTCTTAACCTGAGTGACCTAACATATATATAACTTGTATTTTTGTTCTTAATTCTCTCATTTTATGCTTTCTCCTTTGGTATGCTTTTACTGTCCCCTTTGTGCTTTTCCTAAGAACGTTTTCTTTGTTATTTTCTCCCAGTGGCTTGGGAGCATATATCATATTTCAGATTTACTTCTGGTCTCCTTTAAGGTTTTCTAAAAATACGGCTTTTGTTTTCTCTTGTCAAATTCAAGAAAATTTCATAATTTTTTACTCCCCTGTTAGATGAGGAAGTTTTACACGCTTTCATCCATTTGCTTATGACAGTATGATTATTTTATTAACTTACTATTTAAATGTCTGAGGCGCCTGGGTGGCTCAGTCGGTTAAGGGTCCAACTTCGGCTCAGGTCATGATCTCACAGTTCATGAGTTCAAGCCCCACATCGGGCTCTGTGCTGACAGCTCAGAGTCTGGAGTCTGCTTTGGATTCTGTGTGTCTCTCTCCACGTGCTGCTTGTGCTCTGTCTCTCTTTCTCTCAAAAATAAATAAACATTAAAAGAATAAAAATAAATCTCATGTCACTTCTAATTTAATATTTTTTATTTCGCAAATAAGTTTGACTCTTTGTTTATAGAACTACTTAGTATCTATACCTAAGTGTGTACCTGGCAATGATCCTAACCATAGACCTTTTGTATTATTATGTCCCCATTTCTGAACATTTGCCTCTGATTTATTTTTCACTCTAGCAATCAGTTTTCCAAGAAAGGCACATGGGTCTTAGACAATGAAACAAACTTTTCTGATATCTTCCTGCAGGCTGGATATAGAATGTTGAATCTCTATATACTTCCCCAAGAAAACCCAAAGGAATCCCTGCATTGTCTTTAAATATTCAGTGTTAGAATAGAGGTTCTAAAATCTCTGACTTTTTCAAATATTTTCCTTTGCAATTTTCCTTTCTTCCTGCAAGGGTGATTTTAGACAATTATTCTTTATCATTGAAATTAAACCATTTGGGCAGGATATATGTGCATACAGGTTTCTATTTACAAGAGGATTCATTTTATTTAAAAAGTCTGTATTTTCTTTTACAACCTCAAGAAAGTTTTCTTCCACGTGATGATTTTTTTCCTGCTCCATTTTTTTCTAGTTTTTTTTATTCCACATAATGAGTCAGAAATGGGATTTTCCTCTCTTGGTATCCATTATATTCTCCTTATCATATTCTACTTTGTATATTCATTCTACTTTCCTAGAAAGCCTGTGTAGTTTGGCTTCTGGGTCATTGTTTTTTCCTTTTGCCAACTTTTTTCTTCATTGCTTACAGTGCAGATTCTAATTCTGTAAAAGTCTTTGGTATCCCCACAGTTCTTGTATTTTTTGTTCAGTTTTTTTAATCTTGGTGTTAACCTTAACTTCTTCCATATGTTTATCTCTGTCTCACACACTTCACGATTTCTTATGTATTTTATCTGGCATATATATATAGAGAGAGAGACAGAGAGAGACAGAGAGAGAAGGTTTATATGGAATATATATGGAATTCCTGGGAATTCCAGTGGAAGAATAAAGAAATTTATTGAGGCATAGGTAGCAAGTTTCTTTTTTATTTTTTATAGTTTCAAGTTCCTTTTTAAATTCCAGTTAGTGAATGTAAAGCGTAATATTAGTTTCAGTGTGATTCGTCAGCTACATACATCACCCAGTTTTCACCACAAGTGCCTCCTTAATACCCATTACTTATTAGCCCACCTCCCTCCCACGTCCCTCCATCAAACCTCAGTTTGTTCTCTATAGTTAAGGGTCTTTCCTTGGTTTGCCCCTCTCTATCTTTCTGCTCCCCATGTTCATTTCTTTTGTTTCTTAAATTTCACATATGAATGAAATCATATGGTATTTATCTTTCTCTGACTGACTAAGCATAATATATTACAATCTAGCTCCATCGATTGCAAGTGGCAAGATTTCATTCTTTTTTACGGCTGAGTAATATCCCATTGTATATAAACACTACATATCATTCAGAACTTGGATACGTCCTACTGCATGTAATATGGCATGTGCTTTTGTAAACTGCATCAAAGGCTTTATTGAAAGAAGTATCTTACATATGAACAAAACAACTAAAACTAAACACATAAGTCTCATAAAACTAAGACTCTAGTGCTTGATTAAGTCAGAAGCAATTTTCAAAACTACTTGACCATATCTATTCTTTACAATTTTAATGTAATACAAGCTCTGTTAAGGTCTATTAAATGTTTTCATTGGGATAAATTATCTAAGTGTGTTTTCTGCCTGGCTTGTCAACAGGCTAGTTTGCCTGAGCACATCTTCCAGAGGTATGGAGTGAAGAGCGGCAATCGAACTTGCAGTCCTTATTAATTTGCAAACCCAAGTTCACCCAGCAAGTAGGGATCTCAATGCCAGACCATTACCATGTTGGTCTGAGGTAGGAAGTATGTCTTTTTTAAAGGCTGGCCAAAGAAGAGCAAATGGAACTCTAGACGGAGAACATTTCAGGCAAAATGCCTGTAAAGGAGTAAATTGGGCCAGCTTCTCAACAGTGGAGGCCTGTTGCTCACTTGCCAGCTGCCTCACTGGTTGACACCTTATCTCAGACAGGTTTGTCGCTCAATGCCCCTTCTACGTAAGACACTGAACACATCTGCCAGGTGCAGTGGATTCCTGTTGTACAAAGATTCTGGACTTCTGACATCAAAGGGAAACTGCAATTGCAATGCTGGCATTTTAAAAAAGAAAATGCTGAAACCAAAATGGTTTTTCTCTCCCAGCGTTTGCTTTGGAATTCACCAAAGCCAGCCCCGAGGAAAGTGATGACATTCTAAAAGCCTGTGATTAATTCATGCTGGTCCCCACGACTTTGCCCTCAGTGCCACATGGTGAAGCAGTTACTACCACCTGGTTTTGCTCCAGAGCCAGACAGCACTTCCAGGAATTCCAGTCATCACTTGAATAGAGATAGGCTAGAGTGCATGGAGTTTACAGTGCTATTTTATGCAAATCTCTTTTATCATTTCCCTCCTTGAGATTCCCTTGCATAAACAACCCTGCTTACCAAAGATTATTTACACGTGTGATTGATTGCTCTTCTTTCAAGGAGTTGTTCAATGTGGGGGTTCAGGTCCCTGTTTCATTATTTTCGTACAAGTAGGAGGCTAAGGTGGCAGGAAATGAGAGCTCCCCAGAGGAGCGGTAACTGTGATAAATGAGACTATGTGAGGCCATTTACATACAGGAAACAATCTAAGACGAGGAAGGAGGGAACTCCTCCAACTCAGGTTTGAAGTTGTATTAAATCTATAGTGCCAATTTTTCTTTTTTGCCAAACCAAACTTTTTCAAATATATTGATTATTTATTATCCTTAGTTTAAAAAGAATTGATGTACATGAGAAAATGAGAAAAGGTTTATTATAATTGTTTAAAGTGTAAATGTAATCGAATGTGACAGATTTTTTCTTTTTTCTTTCTTTTTTCTTCTTTTTTGCTAGAAAGTGTAGAAAATTTTCACAGGAGGGCCCAAATCAGATCATAGATTTGCATTAAAATCTGGAAAATAAAAATGTATTTGGTCAACTTGAAAGTAACAAAAAGCTATGGAAAGGCAGAAGAGGGTTATGCCAAATTTTCTCCAAAGGAAAGGAGTAGTATTTCTGGTACTATGCATGCGTGGATGGCCCTTGTGGCCTCAGTTGTCTGTGGGGTGAGAAGTCTTGAGGAGATGAATGGTCTACTAATGACCTTGGCCGTTGAGGCTTGGCCAGGATACTGAGAACCTGTTAGTCAATGAGCTCAGTCATAAAGAAGCTTTCACATATGTTACTTGCTGCTGCGTCTCACTACAACATGGCAGGATCGTTTCTACCCCTAGCTTACAGAAGGCATCAAGTTTTCCCAGAGTCACTAGGCCCGTTCCATGCTGATTAGGGTGAAACACCATTCTTTGAGCTCTGGCTGCAGGAAAAATCCAGGGTTCTAGGATTGGACCTCATCCAACTATGCTAATTCTGGGCCATTAGTAAGGAAAAGGGTACTGCTATGTACTCCAAGTACAAAGACACATCAGCCAAACCATGACAAAGGCATCAGGCCCAGGGCTCAGCTCTTCTTGACCTAGAAGTACTGATGAACTCATCAATAAAAGAGCCTTTGTCTGAGCAAGTTTATAGATTATCCTAGAACTACTTAGTCATGGGCTTTCATCACAGGTTAGGTTCTACATGTAAAATGACCTGCCTAGTTTAAGAGAACTCAGTAGAACTATCTGAGTTAATATATCCCAGAAACAAATGGAGATCTTGCTACAATTTTGAGCTGTCTTTTTAACTGCGTCTGTCTGCTGTGGTTTCCAGAATTTCTCCTGTTCTCATCCTGGGTTCCAGAAAAGAGCAGACATGGCCCCTCCACCTGGAGGGGAGCCCAATCTACCATCTAGATTTGTGCCAGGGAAGGGACAGGACTGTTTTAAGTGTCTCTGATTTATGGACAGTTTATGAACACAGGGACAAGGTGGAGATTCTGGATCTCGCCATAGAGTTGAGAAGTCTCTTCAAAGGTCAGTTCTTTACTGACTGACTCCACAATCTCACATCTCTGTCATGACCTTCCTCACTCTAATCTGTCACCCTACCTGTGAATACATGTTCCTCAAGCTCTAGCAAGACTTTCTGACCCCTGCACTCAGTGTTTGTCTTTGCCTTCTCTGGAGCATTTGAAACCACTCCTCCTCTGAACCTTCTTCATTGGAGCTTCTATGAAACACAACCTCCATTCTTCTCCACCTCTCTGCTCACCATCCTTATATTGTCTGTGGGCTTCTCTTCTTCACCTGCCTAATAAATCTTAGCTTTCCTCTAGTCTGTCCTCAAAGCTTTTTTTCCTCTCTTCCACTCTCTACCTGGATGGCCCCATACACTCTGATGACTCCTGAATCCCTACCTCCAGGCTAGACTCATGCCCCTTTCCTCTGGATGCATACTCCTAGTTATTATGCCTTACATGCATGAATTTTATGGCATGTAAATTATATCTCAATAAAAATGCTAAAAGAGACAAAGAAATGTGAGCCCCTTGGTGTGATATCACACATGGTGCCTATAAGCTCCTCCAACCTCTGACCATGGTTTCAGCTCCAACTCTACCTGTCTCATCTCAGCATGCTACATTTCAGATAGAACAAGCCATGACTACATTGAAAATAGTTCCCTAAGTTCAGTGTTTTCTCATGGCCTCTTGTTTGTACATGCTATGTCCTCTTTCTGGGATAGCTTTCCCTCCAAGCTCTTGGTTCCCTGGGAAATGCCCATTCATTCACCAACACCTCTCCCAACCACAAATGGCATCTGATTCCTCTGCATATAGTCCCCTTACAGCACTTATCTCAGGGTATCATCTAAGAATGCAAGTCTAAGGCTTTTCCTGATGACTGGATAGGGAGGAGTAGAAGAAAAAAAGACTGGGGAAATACACAGATCTGGATTTCAACTCCAAATCTGTCATGGTATTATCCTGAGCAAGGGAAGTAGTCTCTCTGAATGTCAGTTCCATATTTACAAAAACAGGATTAACAATATACACCTAATAAATTGCTTTGGGAGGATTATGTGAGATGTGCATAAGGTAATTGGCCCACTCAGTCAAGGTTAGCCTTCCTTTTCTCTTCCTGTATGTTGACTGTTTTTGTATGTTTGGCCACAGCTAGATGTCTAGTACAGAGTGGACAATCTATAAATGTTTTGTAAAGTAAACAAATAAATACATTATTCTTCTGTCCTGTCAGTTATGGGCCCACCCTTCCAGCATAGTCGTTCATTCTAAATTTCTCTGACTCTTGACATTTCAGAATAGGGCTCACGTATGGCCTGAAAAAGTGATTGTTATCTCTGCCTGTGCTAAATCTAGCTATTTCTGATGATGGTGGTAATAATCGTGATAATGATCATGGTGGTAGAATGAGTAAACACTGTTTAGGACTTTCAAAAGAACCTCTACCCAAGAAAATCATTCAAATAAAATCGTTCAAATAAGCAATTCAACAAACTTCCAAAATAAAATCGTTCAGTAAAATGGCAGATTCGAAAACATTCAAAGAGAAACAAAATGTAAAGGAACTATGTGAGAAAAACTTTAAATTCTTGAGAAATATAATAGACCTAAATATATAGAAGTTATACTATGACCTTGAATGTCATAAAAAATGTCAGCTTGCATGTCACATATTAACATTTCCTGGAACTATGTGACCTGTTTCTAAAGTTCACCTGGAAATATTAATATTGTGTATAGGCGGGAAAATTCTACAGGAAGAAGAGTAGTAATGAGGTCAAGATCTATTAGATATTAAAACATATTCTAAAGCTGTGGTAATTAAAAGTATTGTCCTACAATGGGAATAGACAAATTGAAAATTATGAAGAGAACCCAAAATTAAATGCACATAGGACTATAACACATCCTTATGGCAGAATGTTAAATTACTGGACAAAAGTAGGTATTAAGTAAGTGACAAGGGGACAAGAGCCAAAAATCAAGGAAGAATCGTAGCTCAGCTCTTGCCTCAACCCCTACATTCAAATAAATCCCAGGAATCAAAGACTCAAGTGTAGTTAGTTAGTTTGTTTGTTTTCAGTGTAAATTTATTAGAGAAACACAGGTGAATCAGACATACGCTCTTTGGTTAGAGAAAGTTTTTTAAGCAAGAAACAGACACTAGAGCCCATAAAGAAAAAGATTGATAAAAAAACATTACAATCAAAATCAAAAGGCAGGAACAGGGGGAAATTTTAATATATAAAAATTCTTTGCAAATCAACAACAAAATGAACAGAAACACAGTGGGAAAAAAATGAGAAAAGACACTAATGGGCTGTTTCCGTTAAGAAATGCAAATTGCACATAAATAATTGAAAAGAAGCTAAACACCCCTCATCTTTAAATAATGGCTAATTAGGATGTTGCTGTTTCTCCATTGTTCACTTAACAAAATCTTAATAATATGCAATGAATAGAATACATAGCAAATAGCTGATCTCATTGCACATCAATACGTCACTAACTAAATAACCTGCTCCTGTGCTCTGAGCTTGCTGGTCTAGGGGCACCAGTGTGATTTTGCACAAGCTCAGGCCGAAGTAAAATGATGTTGATGATGACTTTGGTGGCCGTGTGGACTAGAAACAACCAGTCCATGAACAGAGGACTTAGATCAACAGAAGACTTAGAATTGCAGTATTTTCCACAATGAAATACACTGTATCCATGAAGAAGAACAGTCCTCATATGGAATAATTACCAAGATTGATTGTAAAACGAGGGATGTGAAATATTCTAAAGTGTTCTGAACTGCATTTTTAAAAGATGACTAGATGTAGTTTGGGGGCACCTAGGTGGTTCAGTCAGTTAAGCATCCGACTCTTGATGTCAGCTCAGGTCATGATCTCAGAGTTCGTGTGTTTGAGCCTCATGTCAGGTTCTCACTGACAGCATGGAGGCTACGTGAGATTCTGTCTCTCCCTCTCTCTGCCCCTCCCCCTGCACTCTCTCACTCTCTCTCTCTGTCTCAAAATAAATAAACTTAAAAAACTTAAATAAATAAATAAATAAAAGTGGCTAGATATAGTTTTATAGGTTTAAAATATTAAAAAAAAAACATTTTGGAAAGGCTGTATAAAAAACTCTAAAAGAAACTGCTTTGGGGGTATGAACCCTAGGAGATGAGCACTCTGAAGAGATCGGGGATTTATCTTCTTATTCTTTTTGTACTTATTTGTATTTTCAACCATCCATGTATATATTTTCTCAATTAAAGATTCTAGTTTTAAAATTGTATTATAGAAAGAATTCAGTATTTCTAAGGCTCTTTTCTCCTCAAATTAATGTGAAAATCTACATTTTGTAATATTTATACATTTAGATTTATAAAGTATGCTTCTTAATTAGTAATATTCTGATCACTTTTGTAATACTTTAAACTGCATTCATATACACAACCTCAACTTTCAGTCACAAGCACCCTCTGATATGGATTTAATCTCCTATCTTATTGCAGAAGACAAATTTGCCAAATCATTAAATAGCCAGAGTCCTTCGGAGTTGCTTGCCACACGAGGAAAGACTCCTTGGGAGTCACATCTCATCTCCAGAAGGCCTCTGGGTCTGCTGCAGCTGCTGCTTTTCACACGAAGTGGGGGAGTCTGGAAGGAGGACATCTCCCTCCCTCACCTGGACCGCAGCAGCTTCCGGTGTGAGGTTCATGTATTTGGAGCCAGGGCCTCCATAGCCCAGTCACTCAGGGTAACTTTGCTTTGGTTTCATAGCAACCCAGAACCACTCAGTTTGGAGTGTCAAGGCCAATAACCCCATGACACCTCACATTCTTGTCTCTGTCTGTCTCTGTCTGTGGCATAGGCCTGCTGCAGTGCTCTGTGCCAGTAAAATGTCCTCTGACCATATTGCTCCGCCCCTCCCCACTGCCACACTGCCTACCACATCCCCCTTTTCCTGTCTTTGCCATTGGGGCATCCTTTGCCTGAGGGATCATTTTTATATCGACACTCCATGTCCTCAACCTCCTCACAAAAGAGACCAGCTCTCCTGCCTGCACTGAAATATGACATCACACTGAGAAACCCACTTCCCCAGTGGTATTCTCAAGTGGCCAGAGAGGCATCCTGACCTCAGAGACAGACAAGAGATTGGCTTTCTCTCTGTTCGCCACAGCCATTGTTCCTTCTTCTACCTCTCACTGCCTGCCATCACCCCTGTCTTCTCCCTACCTCTTCCAGCCACACTTCATCTTTGGTTGAAGACTACACCTGCATCATTGCCTTTCTCGTGTTTCCTCACCCCTACACACTGTCCTCATCATCGTCTTCACTTACCTCAGTGTCCATGTGGGTGACACATCACCCCCAAGTCTAATGTCCCCCAACACTATTCTCCTCCAGCTGCCTGCTCTTGTAGCCCCAATGGAGGTGTCCTTAACTGGCACTGCCCTACCTCAGACATTATTCCAACTCTCAAAGAGTACAGGACAAATCTGAAAATTCAGGTAAGAACTAGAAATTACAAAAAGTGGTATGGCAGATTTGAAAAGTACCAAATATAAAAACTAAAGATTTGTTTTAAGTAAGAAGAGAAATAAGAAAAATTACTTCAGAAAGAGCAACCATAAGACAAGTGTAGGCAGAAGACATGGAGTGAGTTCTTCAGTATGCTGAACAGAAGTGATGGCCAACCTAGAATTCCATCTCTGGCAAAAAAGTATCTTTTAAGAATTTAAGTAGAATAAACACATTTTAGTTAAACACTGAGATACTTTATATCAGAAGTCCTATACACAAAATTATTGAGAGGTGTTCTTGAATCACAAGATATAAATTTAGAGATCAAATTTAATAATAAAATAAATTTTAAAAGATGTTATTTAAAATCACCTAAGGAAGGTACAGAGAGAAAAGAAGCCTTGGACCAAAACATGAAGATCCCAAGAGTTTGAGAATTTATCATGATTCCACCAGCTCCCATCCCCATCTTGGTTTCTGCTGGATCTCATAAGTCACCTCGTTTTTTTTTAATGTTTATTTATTTTGAGGGAGAGACAGTGTGTGCACACATGCATGTATGCATGAGCAGGGAAGGGGAAGAGAGAGAGGGAGAGAGAGAATCCCAAGCAGGCTCTGCACTGTCAGCACAGAGCCTAACACAGGACTTGAACTCACAAACCGTGAAATCATGATCCGAGCTGAAATCAAGAGTCAAGACACTCAACCAACTGAGCCAGCTTGGCGCCCCTCATAAGTCACCTCTAAAAGTTGTTTTGTAAATACACTCAATTGTCCTTGACCTCCAAGTTTCTGCTTCACATGACATTAAATGAGCCCACCTCTATTACAGCTACTTCTGAGATGTTGAACTCTGCTGGTGAACTCACACAACCTTGAAGACTGAGGCCAATATAATACTTGATCTCCAACTTTGCTTTCCTAACAACCCTCCACCCACTGCTGCCATTCTTTTGGTCTTTGGAATGTTTTCTTATTCAAAACAAAACTTGTTCTAACCTTCACGACCGACCTCACTTGGTCCTGCACACCCACCTCCTTCCACATTCCTCCCCAGATCAGCTAGTTCACAGAGAAAACAAAGGGTGTGGCGGAGGCTGGGATCTGCAACCCCAACCCCCCTTTCAGGGCTGAGCTACCCATTGCTCCAGCTTTCAGGAGTGTTGGCAGCTGATGGCTCTCAAACAAGTCGCTCTCTAGAAGTTTCCTCATCCAAAAAAAGGCCTGTACCTGGCCTAGGAATGGCCTGAATCCAGTAACCAGTTGACACATGGATGGAAAAGCTCAGCCTCCTTGTCTCAAGTCAGGACAACCCTGAAGGGCCATTTTGGAACCCAAGCTCCGTGTTGATTGTCTGAGGCCCCAGGCTCTCCTAACTTTGCTCCACCTCAAGGTGTTGTTCCTAAAAGCACCCACAAGCCTCCATCTCACAGTCTGTTTCCAGGGAAACTGATGGACACAGAGCAGGAATTCACTTGACTCATGTCTTCTCCCCCTTCCAACCCAGAACTCAGTTAAGGAATAGGTTAGCATTCTATCATTCCTTCTTGTGAACATAAACGCTCCTACTTGTTTTCTGGATACAGAGCAGGGCAGAGAGCTTCCTGTCCCATTCCCCCACCCACCATATAGTGGCTGAACACCGTTGTTCATAGAGTTTCCTTCACTTCCCTGTATTCTAAGCATCTCTCTAGTGGGATGTTCTCAGTTGCATATGACTGTGCTCAAGCCACTCTCACCTTAAAAGGGGGAAAAAAAAGTCCTCAAATCTTCTCTCTACCACCCTTACCTAGTATCTGCCTTTCTTTCCTTCACCATCCAGCCTCTGAAAGAATAGTCCTGTTCCTCACCTCTCTCACTCCTTAACTCATTGTTGTCACCCTTCCCACATCAAAATACCTCCAAAACAGTTCTCATGAAAGCCACCAATGCCATCTTAGGGGCTAATTCCAAAGGACACTTTGAAATAAATCAACATTGGAAGCCACTCTCCTCTCTTGCATGCAGAAGATCCCCAGCCTCACCCATCCTTTCCTCTTTTTCCAAACATGCCAGGGTTCCACTCTTCCTTCCTTTCCCATCTTTACAACTCAGGCTTCCCCAGGAGCCTACCCTAGAGGATGATGCCTCCATGTTTTGAGTATATAATCCTTTTTGATTGGACCTTCTGCCTTCCCCAAATTCTCCCTAACTCCTACTCATCCTGCAACACTCCACAATGTTGTAACTTAATGAAAATCCTTTAGGGGCACCTGAGTGCCTTAGTCAGTTGAGCGTCTGACTTCTGCTCAGGTCATGATCTCATGGTTCATGAGTTCGAGCCCAATGTCAGGCTCTGTGCTGACAGCTCAGAGCCTGGAGCCTCCTTCGGATTCAGTCTGTCTGTCTGTCTCTCTCTCTCTCTGCTCCTCTCCCACTCATGCTCTGTCTCTCTCTCTGTCTCTCAAAAAATAAATAAATGTTAAAAAAATTTAATGAAAATCCTTTACATGAAGGATGAGAGACCAAAAAAGGGGGAGTGTGTTCCATTGTAACATGTTTCTTAACATCTTATTTGCTTTAATATGTGTTGAACCTCTATGAAATAATACCACTGCCTATTGTAGAAATATAGAAACTGTGAAGTGAAGAGGTAAAACAACCTTCACGTCTAGGGAATAAGAGGCAAAGTTGAATTTTAAATAAGGCTTTTAAAGTCCAATACTATTTTGGGTCAGTCTCTGAACATAATTAGTCTTAACAACCCTGTTTATAATTTGAAAGTAATAAAAAAAAGATTTACAATCAGTATAACAAATTTATGCATGAATATCAGGTATCTATAATGGATAAATAAACTTAAAACCTTCCACATTTGTCCTGTTGATACTCAACACAAACCTGTCAGAACCATCCCTGCCACTACAGCTAAAGTGGCTAAGACCTGTACCTGCGTGCTCACTCCCTTGGAATCTTAGTTGGTCTCCACCATTGGAAGGTCTCCTACAACGTTTGGAAGGCAGAAGAGAAGGGGAGGCCATCCAATGCTCCCATAGCAGCTGAAGGCAGGCATGTGCCTTCGGCAGATGGACATCATGGGGGTTTTCCCTCTCCCATGTGGCATCATCCACCCACTTCAGAGTTGTCCTCAACTTCAGAGCATTGCACCGGAGATCCTTGGAAACCGCCCACATCTGGGTATTTTTCTGAAAGGCCCTGCTCAGCTGCTACAGAGGGCTATGACTATGGAGACCTCCGCCCTTCAAGATTTTCCAAAACCAGCCCTGGTCCTTCATACCTCAAGCTTCTGACACTTGACTGAGACTTTAATAACCTGCTATTACCATCTCATTCTTCAAAATACCTAGAGTGGTACTTGGATTCTTGACTAAACCCCAATTGAAAAGATCTTACGTGTTCCATGTATTTCCATACTCCATAGGAAAAGGGTTTCCTAAATAATGATAACTGGAGTCACTGTGTGGAGCTAGGCAGTTTGATCGTTCAGTCTGAGTATGTTTGAAATAGATCTTGTCTTCTTATTTTAGAACATGTATTTTGTATAAATCATAGAGGGACTGGTTCCACTACGTTAAAGAGAATAATAGCAACAGTTTTATTTGATGTCTCACCCACAGCATAGACTTCTTTAATTCATCCAGTTCATCTTACCTGCATAGTGTGGGTATGAATTTCATTACACCACATGGAATGCTCTGTCCAGAGCAGGAGCTGTCAGCGTGGTGAGCTTCCTCCCCCGACAGAACTGCAAGGAAAGACTGCATCTGAGCACCACCTTCCCACAGACCAGACTTAGTGTGCTTAAGTAGACCCAGGTTATTTTATGGCTTAAGGGCCAAGAAATATAAAAAAGCCAGCCAGGTAGATAAATCCTAAAATCCATTAGGCTTTCATCCTATGTACAGAAAGATGAGGGAGAAGGTACTTTCCCCTGAAAAAAATAGGGTCTAAAGATTCTATTTTGCATTATGTTAGGCGATAAAGCACTTCTCCTCCAGAGAAACTTCTGGTGGTGTTCAGAAGTTAGCTAAGCTAACACTGCTTAGCTCCTCTCTGCCTTAGAAAACCATTTCGGCCATGAAACCTACTTGAGTTCTGGTGACAGCTGACAAGCTTCCTTCTCTAGACCCAAGTCAGTTAAGAGCTTGCAGCCCTGGGCCTGGGGAAGAGCCCCCTTCGCTGCCCACTGAGAGCCTCCTGGATGTGTAGAGCTGTATCCTTCCTGCACTGGGATCCATGTTTCCTCTTCTTTCCTTCCCCCCTCCCTCCCTTCTTCCTTCGCTTTCCTCCTCCCCTTTCACTCTCCTTCCTTCCCTCACTCCTTCCTTCAATCATTTTTGAGCATTTTCTATGTGTAAGTTGCTGTAATTAGGCGCTGAGGATTATGTTGGTCCTGACCCAGCACACCCCTTCAAGAGGCAGACTCTATGGGAGAGGACGGTCAAGGGGTCAGCGATTACAGGGCAGTATGCTGTGGCAGAAATAAGGACGAGGCACTTTGAGAGCATATTGGACGGGCAGCTAACTTGTCTAGGGCTGTCTATAGCAATATGATGTGAGCCCCAGATCTTGAATTATCTTCTTTTAAAATTTTTAAAACATTAAATGTATTCAATAATATACTTTATTTAACTGAATGTATCCAAAAATATTATTATTTCAACAAGGAATTGATATAAAAATTATGCTAAATCTGCCATGTAGTTTATACTTACATCTTAGAAATTCTGTTCTAAGTCACCCTGACCACATTTCAAGTGCTGCAAATCCATGGGGGTCTGGGGAGGTAGGGAAGTGCTCCGTGGATAAGCTGAGCTAAAGGTGGAGCAGGGGGGAACAGAAAGGACACTCCAGGGAGGGCAGGCAGCTTTGTAGGTTCAGAGGCACTAGCAGCATGGTACAGGGGAAGAGGGCTATTCTCTGCCTATTGCATTGTCTCCAAAGGCATCTTCCAGAAAGAAAGGTCACAGAATAAAGCCCTCATACTGACATTCAGAGACCTTGACAACCTGGGCAGTTCTTCATCACAAACCTTAGATCATAAGCCCAAACTCCTTCATATCATCCCCCAAACCAACCATCTCTTCTCTACCTCCAGCCACCTGAAATGTGGGCTTTTCTCTGAATGGCTCCCCCTGCACCCTCTCCACCCTAGGAAGCACCAGCCCAGACTAGACTGATAGCACAGCAGATGTTCACCATCACTGTTACCCATGCCATTCAGAAAAGGGAGCAGTGGCATTTCATTTGATCCCCAAAGCAAAGCTGAGGCCAGCTAGTGGGAGGGGAGCTGGTACAGAAGCCTGCTCCAAGGCAGTGCTTTTGCTGTAGAATGTGTGTGGGATCTTGGAAAGATGCATATTCTCAGTGTGTCCAGGATAGGCCCAAAGCTCTGCATTTCTAGCTTGGCCTATGGATTCTGCTTTGAGTTGTGCTGTTTAGGTCCTCCAGAAATGTGAGTAAGTTCTCTGGCCATGGGAAGTGTTCAGTCAGAGGCTGGGTGGCTATGGGGGTGCACTAAGAGGAAATTCATGCTCTGAGATCCAGAGATCCATGACTCTTTGGGGGTTGAATTTAGGCCCTGAGGATAGCATGGGGTCAGGGATGTCTCTCTTCCTCTGCCTAGAGAGTATGCAGTGGGAAGTCTATGGCTGAGCATGGCTAGGGAGGCCACTCCACCTCCACAACCAGCCCTGCCTTCTCCGAGGGTTGTAGGACACTCTACATGAACTACCTTGTGGATATCTGCATGGCTTTCTTTGTGACTTTCTTGTCACACCTGTACTGGCCATGAAAACACTCCTTCAAACACTAACCCCAGGGAATACAGATGGCTAAGGGCCCCAGGTGTTGGCTCAGTAGCCCAGGCTGCACACTGGCAGAGCCCCTGACCCTCATTCCCATGGGGTGGGCAGCAAGGAGACGAAGACCTGGATCCTAGAAACCTGGGACTCCTCTGAGTCTGGCCCCAGGAATCCTGGGAGTCCTAGGACACCTCTTCCCCACCTATTCCTCCTTCCCTCCAGTCTGACTTGCTGTGGCTCCCTCTGTTCCTTCTTACCCTCATTTCCCCTAGGTCAGCCCACATTCACATCTCTGGCTCCTCTCAGAGGGCCCTGGCTGACCCTATGTCCTTAACCAGTTTCTTTTAGAGCACAAGGAGCCGCAAAATATGCCAACTAATCCGTGGTCATGTTTGCTGCAAACATCCTCCTTGGTTCCTCATCTTCTTTTATTTTTGTTTGTGGTACATTTTGTTGTCTCTTCAGAGGTATTTTGTTTTTACAAAATGCAAACCAATCCTCCCCCCAAGATATCTCCCCAAGACTACCAAAACCTTCCTTCTGCTACATTGTGCAGAGCCCCATATTTGTCCCCTAAACTGACTACCAGTACTTAGCAGACCATGGGGTCAGCTCATTAGGAATGTCCTCCAGCTTTCTGGAAGGCGGTTTTGCAATGCACTTACTTTCCTTGAGCATCCTGGGGTCTCCTTCCCTCCCAAGTGGCTTATAAGACATCTTTTCAAACATTTGCCATGCTCTTCTCAGGGTGGGGCTTCTGGTGAATTAATTTTCTCCAAAGCATTTAGAATTTCAAAGCCCACATTCATCCTGGAATCTGATAAATATTCCTCTAAATTGTTTTCATTGTTTTATTTCTACATTTGATTCTTCATGCCATGTGGAATATCATTTTGGGGAGGGGGGGATATATTTGAAGTACCATCTCAGACAATTCTTCAATGATTTCTAATTTTATATATCTATTAGTATTTGTGATGCTATCATGTTATGTCTCCAGCAGAGAATTGAAAACACCTGGTTTGTTTTTTGTTGCCTAAGCAAAAAAGACTCAGAGGAATGAAGATGTACTAGGCCCGGAGGGGCTGGAACCTGGTCCATCATGCAGACCTTGGAGGAAGCTGGGCTGCCCCAGCCAGCTGAGACTTAGTGTGCTGATTGATGGGTGTCAGTCAGCAGCCTCGACAAGACCATCCTCAGAGAGACCAGCCCCTCTCAAAGGGTAAATGTCTTGGCAGGGTGTAGGAGCATAGCTCATGGGGCCAAGGAGCAGCCAGTAGACAGTGATCATGGCAGGCCAGTGGGGATCCCCAAGAGACCCACTGTTAAGGAGGAGCCAAGACAAGGAAGGGTCAGGGCAGACCGTGTCCTCAACAGACTTGGATGTCCCCTCCTCTGAAGGTGAAAAGACCACTGCAAAACCTGGAAGTCTAGGATGAACACCAAGGTGCATCAATAGCAAGGCTGACATGATGCTGGACCATTGAGGACGTCCACATCTGAATCCTACACCTTGAATCTGTTTCCTTACTTGGCACACAGGACTCTGTAGCTGTGGTTAAAGACAGGACTTTGAGGTGTGGAGAGGATCCTGGAGAGCACAAAATGTCATCTCAGAGGCTCCTGTAAGTGAAAGAGGGAGGCAAGATGGTAAGTCAGAGAGAAATCCTAAGACCCTGCACCACTGGCCTTGAAGATGGAAGAAGGAGGCACTCAGCAAGAAATGTGGGCGGCCTCTGGAAGCTGGAAAAGGCAAGAAAACAGATCCTTCCCCCCAGAGTTTCCAAAGGAAGCACTCCTGCCCATACTTGATGCTATCACAGTGAGACCCACTGTGGACCTCTGACCTCCCAAATGGAGGATAATAAATCTGAGTTGTTTGAAGCCCCTAAGTGTACGGTGATTTGTCACAGCAGCAAGGAAACTAACACGCATAGTTAGATGTGGCTGTGAAGAGGAAAATATTACCAAACTGCCCAGATGCGGGTTCCTTTAAAATCCTGTCCTATAAAGTTACCCACATGAATGGAGCACTGTGCTTCTCAGTTGCATCTTTCTAAAACTAAAATAAAAGATTATGGGAAAGGCAGACTATGATCTCAGATAACACGTGTGTTGCACCTCAGATCACATGAGCCAGTATCTGCATTTCCATCACTGCTCCTGGCGGTGCATTCCAAATGCAGAAAAGTGGAAGAGACAATTCTCTTTACTCCCTGCACTGAATATGTAATGTTGGAAATTCAATGGTTTGGCCCCAAATAAGGATCCTGTGAGCTTTGGGAAAAGGACAGTCTGTTCCTCCATTTAAAACCAAAAAAAAAAAAAAAAAAAAAAAAAAAAAANAAAAAAAAAAAAAAAAAAAAAAAAAAAAAAAAAAAAAAAAAAAAAAAAAAAACCGGAAAACATACCCCAAAGAATAGAAAACATTTCAGAAAATGCTTTATACATAGTAATTAAGCAGAGCTGAATTGCATGTTTTAATCAGAATGATTCCCAGAAGTGAAAACATATTTTAATTGACATTTCTGTTTTATCAGCCTCTTCCTGGATTGTAAATTCTTTTAAGGAAGGTAGAAAGGGTACAGCCATAGCTGGAAGCATTTTATCCATTGCTCCCCAAACCAATCATTTCTACATTTATTTGGACTACTTGGTTTTCCACCCATTGAAACCTAATCAAATTCTGTGGTTTATCTCTGTAATGGTTAGACTTTTATGTGAGGCCACACCAACAAAACTGAGGTCCTTAAAGAACAGAAAAATACAGTATGTGGAAAATGCATACTTTAATTTCATTACACCTTGGTCAGGCCAAACTCTGGATGGCCTTTGGTGCATCTCTGAGATAACTGTAGGATAGAAGACTGATCTGCGGTAGTAACCAACCCCACCCTGCAGGCTTGGAGCCCAGACCTCAGTATGAATCCCCATTTATACGTAGCTGTGTGGCCTTGGGAAAGTGACTTGGGCTTTCTGGTCTTCAGTTCCCCCTTTTACGATAAAACACATATTTAAATGTTCACTAGTTTTGTCATGCTTTGCTTCAGTAAACTGGAAGGGACACAGACAGGCACTCAATCTGTTCTCATACCAAGAGGCACAGGTTCAACCAGCACTTGGCACATGGGAGAAAGCCAATAAATGATCTGAAATGGAGGCACCTGGGTGGCTCAGTAGGCTAAGCGTCTGACTCTTGGTTTCAGCTCAGGTCGTGGTCTCGTGATTCGTGGGTTCAAGTCCTGCATTGGGTTCCACGCTGACAGTGTGGGGCCTGCTTGGGATTCTCTCTCTCCCTTTCTCTCCGCCTCTCCCCTACTCATGTTCCTTCTCTCAAAATAAATTAGTAAACTTAAAAAAAAGACCTGAAATGTGTGGTAGGCATTCTTGGCTCAGAAGTCTGCACCAAGCTCAGTAGATAGCTATTGCCGGAATGACTATGGCTTTGCCAGGTCAACAACGGCCTTATTTATATCCGATGCTCCCACTGAGGCAGTTGGAATGGCTGGGGACCTGCCAGGCCTCACTCTCCAGCAAGGTACTCTGGCTTTCTGCAGACCAGCTGCTTCCAAGAGGGCTAAAGGAGGCAAGCCAGGCTTCTCCAGGCCTTGCTAGAAACAGGCAGTTCTGTTTAAGCCAACTCTGCCACATTGCCATTAAAGAAGAAAGGGAACGTACTCCAGCCTTTAATGAGAGGACATCAAGCGTGTGCAGGGAGAGAGGCTTGGATGGCAGTCACCTGCACATACCACCCACCCCATAAGTGACCCCCAGTTCTGCTCTTCCTACATAATTTACAGTAATAACCTCATGTGTTCTAATTCCCCTAATTCTGGGGAATTAGGCTCCTGGGTATGTCACTGTATTCTTTTCCTATTTCTGCTATGACATATTAGCACAGATTTAGTGACAACACAAATTTATTATCTTATCGTTCTGGGGGTCTCCAGTCTGAAGTCAATTTTAGTAGATGAAAATCAAGGGAGGACTAGTTCCTTCTGGAGTTTCTAGGGGAGGGTCCATTTCCTTGCCTTTTCCAGCCATTAGAGGCTCAGCACCTAGCAACCCCACCCCTCCATCTTCACGGGCAGCACGGGCCAGGCCAGTCCTTCTCCCATGGCATCACTCTGACACTGACTCTTCTCCCTCCCTCTTCCACTTTTAAGGACCCTTGAGATTATTTTGGACCCATCCAGATAATACAAAATACTCTCCCCATCTCAAGACCAACTGGCCAGCTACTATAATTCCATCTGCTGCCTTAATTCCCCCTTGAAATCAATGTAAAATAAGATATTCACAGTTTCCAAGGACTAGGACACGGACACCTTTGGGGGCCATTGTTCAGCCTACCAGTTATGATTTCTGGTGCTTTTAAAAAAGTGTTTTAATCACTTTGGATCTATTTTATTTTTTATAATTTTTTTTAATGTTTTATTTATTTCTAGGAGAGAGAGAGAGAGAGAGACAGCACGAGCAGGGGAGGGTCAGAGAGAGAGGGAGTCACAGACTCTGAAACAGGCTCCAGGCTCTGAGCTGGCAGTCAGCACAGAGCCCGACACGGGGCTCGAACCCACGAACCACGAGATCGTGACCTAAGCGAAAGCCGGACGCTTAACCGACTAAGCCACCCAGGCGCCCCGGATCTATTTTATTTTTTAAAAAGTCTCCATAAATATGTAGCCTCTCTGATCTGCTAAACTGGTTAGACATATATAAAAGTCCAAAAGTCCAAAAAAAAAATAGGCTTTGACTGAAGGTCCTAGGGAATCCTATCTGCAGAATGCTCATAAAGTTTAGTCTGGGGGAGCAGAGTGAGAAAGCGGGAGTGGGACACTTGAGGGTGGGGATAGGGGAGGCAGGCGGAGATCTGAAAACAGGCCGGCCCTTCCAGTGTCTGCGTGTCACTCCCAGGAACAAACCCAGACACCAGCACACAAAGGCTGCAATGCTGCCAGCCAACAACCCCGTTCTCAGAGCAAGAGTTTGTCCGGCAGGTGTTTCCAGCAGAATGTGTGATTGAGGGGCTTTAGAGGCTATCCACATGACAAATGAAAATGTCAACTGGAAATGTCAAGTTGACATATGTCAGTTCCTTTTGCTTTCCTATTATAAGGGAACCAGAGAGAATCCAAATACACCAATCCAAACCTGATCATTCAGTGAGTTCATTAAAGATAGAAGTACGTTATTCCACTGCCCAGAAAAATTAGGGGATAGAAAGTCATACGGCCAGTTCATGTTGCAGACAAACCTACTGCACATGTAGCAGTGGAAACAACATAAAAGTGTATGCAAATGGCTTTTAGAGAGGGGGAGGGCTGACCAGCAAACACCCCTGTCCACCAACCCTGTCATCTTACTTGTCTGTCCAAAGCTGAGATTTGGTGTCACCTCATCCATTTAGTGTAGTTCATATAACATGGGTGAGACCACTGACATTAGTATAAAAACTACACTACATGGTGTCAGCTTGGTAACTGGGGCACTTTCCACGGGAACTTACTCTTCAGACCAGGGAGGCAAGGACGCTCTCCAAAAGGAGGCTGTCAGACCACTTAACTCTTTAGGCTACCTGTCAACAGCATGCTGGGGGATCATGACATCCTAATCAAACCTTATCATACTCCACGGTGTGGGGCTCTGAGTCTTCATCTGACCTTCCAGTTGGAGAGTTTTATGGGGTCATAAAACTTGCTGAGCAGCCCACCAGACATCCCAGGCCCAGGCAGAGCACACGTATCTGAGACTCAAATGTATCTGTCAGCAAACATGTACAGTGATCTTGTCTGCCAACCTCCTGCCACCTTTGGCTTTGTTAGCCCTAGCCTGGTGTGAGCTGTTCTACCACTAAACCATCTGCACATACAATCTTCTATTATAGGTGACCCCAAGTTTCTGGTATTCATAAGAAAGGTGCTTCAGTTTGTACTAATGCTAATGTCCTGCTCCAGAGTATACCACTGTAGCCCCTGATGATTAATCAGAAGGAGAATTTGTTGAACCCTGATTTCTGGTTCAACATGTTTCTCTGCCCCCTACCTTTTCCATAGTCCTCAGGCTAGGAAACAAGGTACAACCCATTAACAGGGCATTCTCTATCAATAAATATGGGGTTGATAATCTAAAATGCTGAAGTGGTCCTACTATCATTGATCCAATCAAATGACATGCAACATGTTATATTAAGCAATAACAGTGGCTCAAGCTTCAGAAGTTTCAGAAGTCTAATCCCAAATCTACTTCTCTGAGTCCATTGCCTTGTTTATAAAATGGAGATAAATAATCTTGGCTTTGATTGCTTCCTTCATAGTGATGTCCCCACAACATCAGTGAGATAACAGAAATGAAAGTCTCTTGGAAACCAACATTTTTCACAGAGCTAGAACAAACAATCCTAAAATTTGTATGGAACTACTTAGGAACCCAAATATCCAAAACAATCCTGAAAAAGAAAACCAAAGCTGGAGGTATCACAATTCCAGACTTCAGGTTATATTACAAAACTTTTGTAATCAAAACAGTATATAGTACTAGCACAAAAACAGACACATAGATCAATGGAACAGATTAGAAAACCCAGAAATGGATTCATCACTATATGATTAATCTTTGACAAAGCAGGAAAGAATATCCAACAGAAAAAAAGACAGTCTCTTTAACAAATGGTGTTGGAAAATGCAGAAGAATGAAACTGGACCACTTTATTACGTCATACACAAAAATAAATTCAAAATGGATCAAAGACCTCAATATGGGACCTTAAACCATAAAAATCCTAGAAGAGAGCATGGGCAGTAACTTCTTTGACATCAGCCTAAGTAACTTTTTCTACATATATCTCCTCAGACAAGGAAACAAAAGAAAAAATAAACCATTGGGATTACATCAAAACAAAAGGCTTCTACACAGCAAAGGAAATGATCAACAAAACTAAAAGGCAAGCTACATAATGAGAGAAGATTTTGTAAATGATGCATCTAATAAAAAAAACTTATAAAACTCAACACCCTAAAAACAAATAATCCAATTAAAAATGGGCAGAAGACATGAAGAGACAGTTCTCCAAAGAAGACATACAGATAGTCAACAGACACATGAAAAGATGTTCATCATCTCTTACCATGGGAAATGCAAATCTAAACTACACTGAGATACCACCTCACATCTGTTGGAATGGCTAAAATCAACACAAGAAACAACAGGTGTTGGCAAGGATGTGGAGAACGGGAAACCCTCTTGCACTGTTGGTGGTAAGGCAAACTGGTGCAGCCACTGTGGAAAATAATATGGAGATTCCTCAAAAAGTTAAAAATAAAATGACCCTACAATCCAGCAATAATACCACTGGATATTTATCCAAAGAATGCAAAACACTAATTCAAAGGGATATGTGTACCTCTATGTTTATGACAGCATTATTTACAAAGCCAAATTATGGAAGCAGCCCAGGTGTCTATTGATTGATAAGTGGAAAAAGAAGATGTGGTATATATATGGTGTGTGTGTGTGTGTGTGTGTGTGTGTGTGTGTGTGTGTGACAGAATATTATTCAGCCAAAAAATTATGAAATCTTGCCATTTGCAATGACATGGATGGATCTAGAGAGTATAATGCTAAGCAAATAAGTTAATCAGGGAAAGACAAATACCATATGATGTCACTCATATGTGGAATTTAAGAAAGAAAACAAATCATCAAAGGAGAAAAAAGAGAGAAAGATGGAGAGAGAGACAAATCAAGAAACAGATTCTTAATTATAGAGAACAAACTGATGGTTACAGAGTGGAAGGGGTGGGAGGTGGGTTAAATGGGTGATGGAGATTAAGGAGTGCACTTGTCATGATGAGCACTGGGTGATGTATGTAATTGTCGAATCACTATATTCTACACCTGAAACTAATAAAACACTGTATGTTAAAAAAGAAAGAAAGAAAGTTTCTTGGAAAATGTAGAGGATTACTATGACCTTTATTTTAATACCTATGTGTTACTTACATGCTAGCAGTTCCAAAAAAGAAAAAAAAATCACACCAGAGAAGTAAGAAAATACTTTGCCTCACTGGACTCACACTCCATGGTTTCCCAGAGAGCCTGGAACCTAATTATTCTTTAGAAAAAGTCCCTGAGTGTCAGAAGGAGGTAAGGATTCCAAAGAGATATGCGTTCATGATCTTGACACAACTTCAAGAGATCCTTGCCAGTTATGCTGTAACGTGGTTTATCTGTTAACTCTAAGAAAAAGATTTTTTAAATTAATTTAGCTTGCCAGTTCCATCCGAGGTGGAGTGGTCTCACTTCCTCCATAGTCCTCCTCTTAAAAATAAAAAACACCAGGCTAACACCAAAAGTCCAACATAAAAATTAAACATAGAATTACCTATGACCCAGCAACTCCATTTCTTGGCATATACGCAAAAGACTTGAAAGCAAGGTCTTGAACAAATATGTATATTTGTTGTTGTTGTTTGTTCATCAACCCATGTTGATGGCAGCATTATTCATAGTAACCAAAAAGTGGAAGCAGTCCAAGTTATCCACCAACAGATGGGTGGAAAAGCATATACAACGGAATATTATTCAGCTTTAAAAAGGAAGGAAATTCTGGTACACACTAAACCATGGATGAGCCTTCAAACATCATGCCAAATGAAATAAGCCGGTCACAAAAAGACAAATATTCTGATTCCATTTATTTGAGGTACATACAGTAGTTAAATTCATGAAGACAAAAAGTAGAAATAGAATGGTGGTTGCCAGGGACATTGCTAAATAAGTAGAGTTTCAGTTTGGGAAGATGAAAAAACCTGGATATATATGATGGTGATGGTTGCACATTAATGTGAATATACTTAATTCCACAGAATTGCACACTCAAAAATAGTAAATTTTATGTTATGCATATTTTACCACAATTTTTAAAAAAAAATCAAACAAAGAGGCACCTGGGTGGCTCAGTCGGTTGAGCATCCAGCTCTTGATTTCGCTCAGGTCACGATCTCACAGTTTGTGAAATTGAGCCCTGCGTCGGGCTCTGTACTGACAGAGTGGAGCCTGCTTGGGATTCTGCGTGTGTGTGTGTGTGTGTGTGTGTGTGTGTGTGTGTCCCTCCTCCACCTGCATGCTCTCTCTCTCTCAAAACAAAACAAAAATCAAACATAGACTCTGAAAGGTGGAGAGAATAATGCAACTTCTTAGGGACCTTAAGACTTGAGGGACAACACAGGAATGAAGTCCTTAGGTTTTCTTTAGGCTTCCACACAATTCAGCCAGGGCACTGGAGAGGCCTGCAACATGGAACTATCAACACGTGCAGACAAAAAGCCCCAAGATAAGCCTGATTCCTAGCGCTGTAGGACTGATAAAATGGCAATCTAACAGAACAGAAAGTCTTTTTGACAATAAATTGTTCTACTCTAGCCAGTATCAATGGAAAACACCCTTAACCTCCCACCCTCACCACAGTGTCAGCAGAGTTGACTGGGGAGCTGAACTTCCACTCCATCTCATCAGCAGTGAGGCAATGGCAGCAGTTCTCCATTTATTACCCGCCCCCCATTCCATCCTGGTATGAGTAGGGCTGAATAGGGTGAAATATCTATCCCTACCTGGACGTGTGCACTATACAAAACCAGGGTGAGTACCTTCTAAAAAAAAGAAAACAAAGTTGGATCCAAATATTCTCAACATAATACCCAAAATATCCATGATACAATTTAAAAAACTGAATACCCTAACATGACCAGAACAATCATAGCATGAATAAGAAAAGACAATTAAAACCTAACCAAAGATATATGAGATCTGTATGATGAAAACTATAGAAAACTTATGAAGGAAATTGAAGAAGACACAAAGAAATGGAAGAACATTCCATGCTCATGGATTGGAAAAATAAATATTGTTAAAATGTCATTACTATCCAAAGCAATCTACACATTCAATGCAATCTCAATCAAAATTGCACCAGCATTCTTCTCAAAACTAGAACAAACTATCCTAAAATCTGTATGGAACCACAAAAGACCCCAAATAGCCAAAGTAATATTGAAGAAGAAAACCAAAACGGGAGGCAGCACCATCCCAGACTTTAACCTCTACTACAAAGCTGTCATCATCAAGACAGTATGGTATTGGCACAAAAACAGACACATAGACCAATGGAATAGAATAGAGAACTCAGAACTGGACCCACAAACAAATGACCAAATAATCTTTGACAAAGCAGGAAAGATTATCCAATGGAAAAAAGACAGCCTCTTTAACAGATGGTGCTGGGACAACTGGACAACAACATGCAGAAGAATGAAAATAGATCATTTTCTCACACCATACACAAAAATAAACTCAAAATCAATAAAGGACCTGAATGTGAAACAGGAAATCATCAAAATCCTAGAGGAGTAAACAGGAAACAACCTCCTTGACATCAACCACAACAATTTCTTACTTGACACATCCCCAATGACAAGGGAATCAAGAGCAAAAACGAACTATTGGGACCTCATCAAGATAAAAAGCTTCTACACAGCAAAGGAAACAATCCATAAAATCCATAATAGGCAATTGATGGAATGGGGAAAGATAGTTGCAAATGACATATCAGATAAAGGGTTAGTATCCAAAATCTATAAGGAACTCACCAAACTCCACACTTGAAAAACAAATAATCCAGTGAAGAAATGGGCAGAAGATATGAACAGACGCTTCTCCAAACAGGACATCCAGATGGCCAACAGACACATGAAACGATGCTCAGCGTCTCTCATTATCAGGGGAATACAAATCAAAACCACACTGAGATACCACCTCACACCAGTCAGAGTGGCTAAAATGAACAAATCAGGAGACTACAGATGCTGGCGAGGATGTAGAGAAATGGGCACCCTCCTACACTGTTGGTGGGAATGTAAGCTGGTGCAACCCCTCTGGAAAACGGTGTGGAGGTTCCTCAAAAAATGAACAACAGAACTCCCCTATGACCCAGCAGTAGCACTGCTAGGAATTTACCCAAGGGATACAGGAGTGCTGATGCATAGGGGCACATGGACCCCAATGTTCATAGCAGCACTCTCAACAATAGCCAAAACATGGAAAGAACCTAAGTGTCCATCAACTGATGAATGGATCAAGAAGATGTGGTATATTTATACAATGGAATACTACATGGCAATGAGAAAGAATGAAATCTGCCCATGTGTAGCAACATGGATGGAACTTGAGGGTGTTATGCTGAGCAAAATAAGTCGGGCAAAGAACAGATACCATATGTTTGCACATATAGGTGGATTAGGAGGAAGTTAACAGAGGATGAAGTGGGAGAAGAAGGGGAAAAATAGTTGGGGAGAAGGGAGGCAAACCATGAGAGACTCTTGAATGCTGAGAACAAACTGAGGGCTGGGAGGGAGTAGGGGAGAGGGTAAGGGGGGTGATGGGCATGGAGGAGAGCACTTGTTGGGATGAGCACTGGGTGTTATATGGAAACCAACTTGACAATAAACTGTTAAAAAAAAAAGAAAGAAAAGGCAATTAACAGCTTCTAAGAACATGATTCAAATGTTGGAATTATTTAACAAGGATTTTAAAGCAACAATTATAATTGTTCAATGAGCAGTTATGAACCATTGTGAAAAAAATGAAAACAGAAAATCTCACCAAAGAAATACAAAACATAAAAATGAAAAATCCTTTTTATATGTAAATAAAAAGGTTTTAAACAAATAAGAAATAAATGAACATTTTAGAGCATAAATCTACAATAACTGGAATTTTTAAAACTCACTGAATGGTCTCTACAGTAGCATGGAAGGGACAGAGGAAAGGATCCGTGAACTGGAAGATATGAAAATATATATTACCCAATCTGAACAACAGAGAGAAATAGACTGTGAAGATATTGGGAACAGCCTTAGGGACCTGTGAGACATCAAAAAAAAAAAAACAAACCTAACATTCATGACTTCAAAGACCCAGAATGAGAGAAGAAAAGAGTGTGGAACTGAAAAATAGCCAAAGAAATAATGGCTGAAAATTACAGAGTAAACAATATAAATTTATAGATTCAAGAAGCTGAGCAAACCCTAAACAGGATAAACTCAAAGAAATTCATGCCAAGACACATCATAGTTAAATTTCTGAGAACTAAAGAAAAAGAAAACATTTTAAAAGTGGAGAGAAATAATATATTACCAATAGGGGAACAATGACTGAAATGATAGCATTTTCCTTATCTGAAACCATGGAGGCCAATAAGAAATGACAAAACATTTTCAAGTACTGGATAAAAATAACTGTCTATTCCAAATTCTATTCCAAGTGAAAATGTCCTTCAGGAATGAAAAGAAAATAGAGACATTCTTGGGTGAAGGAAACTAAGAGAATTTGTCATCTGCAAACCTACTCTTAAGAAGCAGCTTAAAGTCTTCCAACCACAAAGGAAATTATAACAGAAGGAGGCTTGGGACAGAGAAGAATAAAAAAGGTAAAAATGGGAGTAGACTACTTTTCTCCTCATGATATTTTAAAATTATGATTGATGATTTCAGCAAAAATTATAACATCACTTAATGTGGGTTAACTTTATGCAGAAGAAATATTAAGAAAATTAGATTTTAAAAATGGGAAGGAAATGGGCGCCTGGGTGGCTCAGTCAGCTAAGTGTCCGACCAGCTCAGGTCGTGATCTCACAGCTCGTGGGTTCAAGCCTCGCGTCAGGCTCTGTGCTGACCGCTCAGAGCCTGGAGCCTGTTTCAGATTCTGTGTCTCCCTCTCTCTCTGACCCTCCCCTGCTCACGTTGTCTCTCTCTCTCTCAGAAATAAATAAAAAATAAATAAAAATTTAAAAAATAAAATAAAAATAAAAAATAAAAGTGGGAAGGATAAAGGCACCAGGTGGAAGTAGGGTTTCTACACTTCACTTGGTGACATAATGTCACAATAGAGAATGATCTATCATACATGCTGCAATACTAAGAGTAAGCACAAAAACAAAACAAAATAAAATGAAAAACAAACATACTCAGAAATACAACAAATAAATTAAATTCTAAGTAATGTTTAAATAACCTCTAGGAAGTCAAGAATGAAAGAAATTGATGAACAAGAAAAAGAGAATAAATAGAAACAAATAATAAAATGGCACACTTAAACCTTAACATATCAGTAACTACTTTAAATGTAAATGGTCTAAGTACACCAATTAAAGGACAGATATTGGCAAAGTGAGTAGGAAAACATAACCTAACTGTATGCTGTCTATAGAAAACTCAATATATTGTGGTATAGGTAGCTGAAATGTTGATAGGAAAAGATACATGCTGCAGCCGTACATTTTTTAGGAAGCGGTGGCTATATTAACACTGGTTAACTAGGACTTCGGAACATACAAAATTATCAGGGACAAAGAAGGATATTACATAATGGTATAAGGGGTGAAGGTGTACCCATTTTTTTTTAAGAGAGAGAGAGAGTACAAGCAGGAGAGGGGCAGGGGTGGATCCAAAGCAGGCTCCGTGCTAACAGCAGCAAACCCAATGGGAGGCTTGACTTCATGAACCATGAGATCATGACCTGAGGTGAAGTTGGATGCTCAATCATCTGAGCCAGCCAGGCCTCTCAAGATGTAGCAATTCTAAACATGTATACACCTGAAACAAAAACTCATAAAATTTTGAAGAAAAATATACTGGGTACCTAGGTGGCTCAGTAAGTTAAGTGTCTGACTCTTGATTTTGGCTCAGATCACAATCTCCTAGTTAATGAGATCAAGCCCCTAGTCTACCTCTACACACAGCACAGAGCCTGCTTAGGATTCTCTCTCTCTCTTTCAAAATAAACATCTTTTAAAAAGAAAGAGATGGGGTGCCTGGGTGTCTCAGTCTGTTGAGCATCTGGCTTTGGCTCAGGTCATGATCTCATGGTTTGTGAGTTCAAACCCCGCGTTGGGCTCTGCTGACAGCTCAGAGTCTGGAGCTTGCTTTGGATTCTGTGTCTTCCTCTATCTCTCCCCCTCCCCTGCTCATGCTCTGTTTCTCTCTCTCTCTCTCTCAAAAATAAAAATAAAAACATTTTTTAAAAAAAATAAATAAAGGGGCACCTGGGTGGTTCAGTCAGTTAAGCAGCAACTTCAGCTTAGGTCATGATCTCACCATTTGTGAGTTAGAGCCCTATGTCGGGTTCTGTGCTGACAGCTCAGAGCCTGGAGCCTGCTTTGGATTCTGTGTGTGTGTGTGTGTGTGTGTGTGTGTGTGTGTGTGTGTGTTTGTGTGTGTGTGTGTCTGCACCTCCCGTGTTCATGCTCTTTCTCACTCTCAAAAATAAATAAACATAGAAAGGAAGGAAGGAAGGAAGGAAGGAAGGAAGGAAGGAAGGAAGGAAGGAAGGAAGGAAGGAAGGAAGGGAGGGAGGGAGGAAGGAAGGAAATAAAAATATGCAAAATGTTCCATTATAACAAAGTATTTCAACAATTCATCACGCAACTAGACACACACACACATACACACACCAAAATCAGCAAAAATATAGAAGAACTTAGTAACACCTCAACTAACAGACTTTCATAGAACACAAGCAGTATAATACACATTCTTTCAAGATGTGCGATTTTCAAATAATTTTCTCTCAGTTCATAACTTGTATTTTCATCCTGTCAACACTTCATATCTGTGTGGCTATGCAAATCTATATATAGGATAAAATTGTATGGGTCCACACACATGCACACAGACACACAAGTGAACGCATGTAAAAGGTAGTGAAAACTGAAAATAGTCAGCAGTCTAGTCTAGTATTGTACTGTACTCCTTTCCTAATCAAGTACCATAAATTGAGTGGCTTAGAAATGTTTTGTCTCACAGGCTAGAAGTTTAAAATCAAAGTGTCAGGAGGGCCATGCTCGCCTGAACCCTGCAGAGGAGAATCCTTCCTCACCTCTTCTTAGCTTTGCTGCTGGTTTGCTGGCACTCCTTGGCGTTCCTTGGCTTGTAGCTGCATAGCTCAAGTCTCTGCCTGTCATCATATAAAATTCTCCCAATGTGTCTTTGGCTTTATATGGCCATCATTGTGTGAGGACACTGGTCATACTGGATTAGGAGCCCACCTTACTCTAATATTTCATCTTAACTAATGACCTCAGCCAACCATATTTCCGAAGAAGTTCACATTCTAAGGTTCTGGGGAGTTAGGACACGAACATATATTGGGGGTTGGGGGTAGCAGACACAATTAAGCTCATAATATGTATCATGTCAATCCTGTATTTAGTACTATACTATAGTTATGAAAATTAGTACCACTGGGGGAAGGGACATGGGACTCTGTAAACCACTTTTTTTTTTTTTTGCAACTTCCTCTGAGTCTAGATTTACATCAAAATTTAAAAAAAATTAATACTTTTGCTTGATAAACAGAGATCAAGCTGGGATCTTACTCCATTTTCCATCTTCACTAATACATTTTTGTGCTTTACCTTTCCAACTGTATTTGACAAGGAATTAATTTTCTCATGTATTTTCCCTGTGGTTTACTCTAAGTGCTTGCTAAATATATGGTGTATTTTTAAATAGGCTGGTCAGCAGCTTTGGGACTTTGTTGATATTTCTCTCTCACTGCAATCCCTCCTAAGAATTTTTCAAATAAATCACCAAGCCTCCTAAGAAATGACGGTGGATAATTTCTCAACCCTGCAGATGGGAGAAGCCACTATAATTCCAAAAAATGTTCACTCCTCTCTAGTCTCAAGTTACTGTGGTCTGGGCTTGAAGAAACAGCAACATTTTTTTTTTTTTACCTTCTTTATGGAAACTTTGGGGGAGTTCCTGATCTGGAGTGGCTGGGTTTTGTTGTTCCTGTAAGTTCCTGGAAATGACCTGATGGGAACCAGGAGCATAGCTATGTGAAGTAGAACCCACTGGAGAGCCATAGGATCTAAGATTTCTCCATCCTTTCTACTCACTCAGGTACCTGGGGCCGAGGGGGCTGACCCTGCGGAGGATGTATACCAGTGGGCTCAGATTGTGTCTGAAGGATGAGATTCCAGAATGTAAGCCAATCAAGAAGTCAAACAGTGGCAGAGAGAACAATGAAGCTTTAATAGCTGTGATAAAAAGCAACCCATGTGCTGGGTAGAGATAGAAGTAAGGTCACTACACTAGCTTTCTACTACTGTATACCAAATCACCACTAACTTAGCAGCTTGAAATAACTTGTGTTTATTATCTCACAGTTTCTGTAGGTCAGATGTCTGAGCAGTGTCTCTCACAGGCTGACATCAACATGTTGGCTAGGGTGCATTCCCTTCTGGAACTCAGGATCCACTTCCAAGCTCACGTAATTATTGGCCAAGTTCAGTTCTTTGCAACTGTAGGACCCTGGGCCCAGCTTCCTGCATTCTCAAAGATTAGTTGGCTGTACATTGTGGGTCCAGTTCTGAGTTCTTTATTCTGTTGACTAGAGGTTGCTCTCAGCTCCTGGAGGTTTGATTCAGCTCCGGCCAGTGGCCTACCCACAAGCCCTCTTACAACTTGGAAGCTTACTTTCCCAAGGCCAGCAATAGGATCTCTCTTGTGTTTGAAATCTCTTTCAGGCAGGGCCCAGCCCTTTTTAAGGATTTAGATGATATGTCTTTTAATTATCAAAGTCAACTGATTGGGAACCATAATTTCATCTGTAAATTGACTTTTACCTTTTAAACCTGATCAGAGCAGTTAAATCCATCATTTTCAGTATTGCTCCCATCATTTTCAGTATTGCTCAAGAAGAAGAGATTATTTAGGGTGTATATATATATTGTGGGTGAAAATTTGGGGGCCCCTTGGAATTCTGCCCCCTAGAGGCATGGAACCCCAGGAAGGGGGCTTGAAATGCCAGGACCAGCACTGATTAGAGTCCAGGCCAGGACAAATGGCAAAGCCCCCCTGCAGGAGGCAGAAAGGGGAAAGAAGGCAGAGCCTAATTCTACATTAAACCAATACAGAATGGGGCTGGGATACGCTAAAACTCAGATGCTCCACACCACCTCAAGTCCTAAGACGGTGGGCAGTGGGCGTTGATGGCCACCAAGGGCTATGCAGGAGCCCAGGAATCCTGGACTAGCAGAGCATAAATAGATGCCATACTAGAATTCAACACGTAATCACCAAACCTTCTCAGAATAGAAGGCCAATGATTTCTCAGTGGTACAGATGGGAGAAGGTACCATAATTCTCAAAAATGACTACTTCTCTCTACTCTCCAATTAGTCTGGCCTGGACTTGGAAAAACAGTGGCATTTTCTGAGCCAGGTTGGGAAAGACAGCTATTGACATTCTTCACAAGCACAGACTGGTTGAAGTCTTCAGATGGTGGAGATTGGGGGACTCCTCACAGACTCAGATCCTAGGAACTGGGAAAGCCAGATAGGTCAGAAACAGGCTTCCCTGAAAAGAGACTCTCTTGATCTCATGGATTTGGGGTAGCCTTCTTCTACCTTAGTCCATGTAAAGAACAGTGCACTGGGCTGAGTCCCCCATGGTCCCTCATGCTGGGTCAGCAGCACAGAGATAATGAAGCAACTAAGAAGATACTATGACAGGAGTGCCTGGGTGGCTCAGCTGGTTCAGTGTCCAACTCTTGATTTTAGCTGAAGTCATGATCTCATGACCATGGGATTGAGCCCCGCGTCAGGCTCTGCACTGGACACGGAGCCTGCTTAAGGTTCTCTCTTTTGCCCTCTCTCTCTGCCCCTCCCCCCCCTCAAAAAATTTAAAAATAAAATAAAATACAGAAGATGCTATGACAGAGGCAAGAGATTGCCAAGGGGACATTTGTCTTGCACTAGGAATCCACAGCTGCATGCCCATCGGGAGACTACGGTCTTCCCAGATCTTATTTCATACTTATGAGACAGAGACAATAATACAATGCAGTAAAAAGTGGTCAGGAAACTGGAAATCACCATACACTGAAGGTATGACAGTTGTTACAACAACCCTTTACCAAATGATCAGTGGTGGCAAATTGAGACACTTTTGTTTTACCTGCAGACAAACTGTCCAGTTATTCCATATATGTAACTAAACTAAAAGCAGACCAACATAAGGGTTTCTTCGGGCACCCTCCTACACTGTTGGTGGGAATGTAAACTGGTACAGCCCCTCTGGAAAACAGTGTGGAGTTTCCTCAGGAAACTAACAATAGAACTCTCCTATGACCCAGCAATAGCACTGCTAGGCATTTACCCAAGGGATACAGAAATGCTGAGGCATAGGAGCACATGCACCCCAATGTTCACAGCAGCACTCTCCACAATAGCTAAAACATGGAAAGAGCCTAAGTGTCCATCAACAGATGAATGGATCAAGAAGATGTGGTTTATCTATACCATGGAATACTACATGGCAATGAGAAACAATGAAATCTGGCCATGTGTAGCAACGTGGATGGACCTTGAGGGTGTTATGCTGAGTGAAATAAGTCAGGCAGAGAAGGACAAATATCATATGTTTGCACGTATAGGAGGATTAGGAGGAACTTGACGGAGGAACAAGGGGGAGAAGAAGGGGGGAAATGGTGGGGGAAAGGGAGAGAGGCAAACCATGAGAGACTCTTGAATGCTGACAAAAACTGAGGACTGATGGATGTGGGGGGGAGGAGGGATGGGCATGGAGGAGGATACTTGTGGGGATGAGCACTGAGTGTTATGTGGAAACTAATTTGACAATAAACTATTGGTAAAAAAACAAAAAACAAAAAAAAACATAAGGGTTTCTTTTCACAACCCTGTGCCAAAATAGTTAAGGCTGGCAAGTACAATTTGCTGTCTCTAGGAATTAAGAGAAGTAAGACAAAGAGAGATCCCCCAATGAAATCCACATTCAAGGCATGGTCGCCCTCAGATCTGTGACCTGGCCCTCTCTGTGCCTGTGCCCTTGGAATTCCTCAGCCAAGGTGGAGGCCAGGAGAGAGGAGGCCAAGGAGGATAAGCTGCAGGAGCAGAATACAGGGACAATGAGGGGCAGGAAACAGACTCCACTGGGGAAGGACCATCAGGACCAGGTCTCAGAGTCCTGCCCCTCTCAATCCTGTCCCTACTCCCCCATGTCCAAATGCCCCCTAACACATACTTCCTAAATCAAAGCAGCCAGTGCAGGTCAGGTACCACAGTGGGGCCTCCAAATATGGCCTATGGGCATGGTCTCGAAATCCTAAAACTGGCAGGCTCAGAACATCGGAAAAAACACAGGAAACTTTAAAAAGGAAGTTAACCACGTGCTTTCAGTGTTGTTCTGCTAAATGAACGTTGAATGAATGGGACCCAAATACATCAAAGTCGTGAGTGGGGCCATTAGAGAAGACGGAGGGTAAGTAAGTCACCACCTGTGGTCATTTGTTAGCACTGACATAACAAAATACCTCAGACTGGGGGGCTTAAACAACAGAAATTTATTTTCTCACAATTCTGGAGGCTAGATTCTGAGATCAAGGGTTAGCATCTTCTGAGGTTTTCTTTCCTGAGCTTGTAGATGGCCATCTTCTTCCTTTGCCCTCACATGGTATTTTTTCTGTGTGTATCTGTGTCCTATCTCTTCTTTGTATAGACACCAGTCATAGGGGACTAGGGCCCACACTAATGTCCCATGTTACCTTAAATAGTACTCTACAAACCTTATCTCCAAATACAGCCACATTCTGAGGTATTGGGGGATAGGACTATTGCACAATTCAGCCCCAGGAACACCAAACCTGGAAGTATGGCCCTAGTCAGCCCCATATAGCCCACACCCCTTCTCCAACATCCAGTGTCCTTTTGAACATGATAGGAAGCTGCTGGGGGGCAGTGGAATATCTCCAGTCACTTGGAAAGCTAATGTTCCAATGGATGTATTATTGTAATCATGACAACATGCACACCAAAGAGCTTTATGGAACAATAAGACAGAATTAAGCCCAGAGGTCAGTTTGCTAAAACACCGCATGACATTCCACTGATCTGGTCATTTCTCATGGATGGGACTCTGGTATGGGAAGGGTGAGATAGAGCCATCCTTTAACCAACTAAAAATTTCCAACAGAGGACAAATGTGAGGGATGATTTGGCCTCCCTCCTTCACTGGACACCCCGCAAGTTGCCCTGGTCCCACACAGAGAAACCCCCTGGGGTGGTCAAGATGCTCAGAGGGGGATGCATGGTGGGTGCACTGAGCCAGTGTGAAGTGACAGGGTGCATGTCAGTAGGGCCCAGAGCATTGTTGGATCCTAATTATTAGGGCCCACAAATCAAGGCAGCAGCCACAGTCTGTCCTCCAGTTGGAAGAACCTGGGGCCAGATTTGAAAGACCAGAGAGGCTAAGAAACTTGTGCCAAAAGGCTGCACATCATTCTGGGGCTTCCCAGCAGGGAAGTAGCATGAGTCTGCAGAGCTGCCACTGCACTGAGCCCCTGCCCTATCCTTGGCGGTATCCCATCTCCAGACCATCTGATCAGATGAAGGCATCTGAGAAGTTAGAGCCACCAGAGTGATTCCTATCCCTGAGCACCTGCTCTGAGAGGTAGTCTCGTGGCAAAGGGAATTCCAGAAAACCTAGCCTTTCCCAGCAATGGGATGCCAGCCAGGCCTTATTGGGCTCCGACTCACTCCATCAGGGGCCCTGCAATGGGATATCAGCTTGAAGATCATGAAGCCCCCAGACTAGCCTATGTTCTGTGAGAACCTGAACTTGCAAAGAAGACTCAGTCCTAATCCATGGCCCACTTTAAAAGGAAGAAAGGGCAGCCTGCAGTTGGGCCTCAATCGGAGTTCTGCTGCCGAGAGGAACCACCAGGACCCAGGTCAGACGTTTACTGCAGAGAGCTGGCCAGACGTAGTCCATGCGAGGGCACTGTCCCTGCATCTGATGCTGCAGCCTGGAGAGTGCAGGACAGGCAGAGACACGAAGCGTGGGAAGCAAAGACAACCAGGACCTCCTTTCAACAGTGCCAGACCCAGAAGGACCAACTGGAGTCATTCTGATCTCTAGTCAGAGTGGCAGGCGCAGGAGATGCCGAAGGGTGGGGAGAGTGCTGGCGGCTGCCCCACTCAGAGGCAGCAGGCCTGCGGGTGGGTGATGACAGCCTGCACTGACCTGGAAGGAGGCAGGCTGCTCCTTCACGGCAGCCTCCCATATCTCATGCCAAGTGCACTCCATGCTCACTTGGAGCAATTCAGAGCAGAGAATTCAGAGGAATAACGTTCCAGCTTCACCAAAGTGACACAATATGAATCCACCCAACAAGAATACATGATCAGTCTAGATAGCAATCATTTCTTCTAAGAAGACGGAGTCCCAGAGCTCTGGGACAGAACTGTAGGGCATTCAAACACCCTTTTATAATGGGATCCAGGTTCCAGGAAGGCTCCATGGAGGTGACATCTGAAGTGAGGTGACCTCCTGGTTGTGGGGGCTCAGATGCAGGTGGCCCAGGAGACAGGTCTTAGGGTGAGTCGCAAGCACTAGCACAGAACAGGAGCCAGGGGCGGCCAGAAGCAGCTCAGAGAGGCCAGGGATGCAGAGATGAGCTTTCTGCTTCCTCCCACAGGGCAAATAACCAGACGTAAAAAATGTTTCACAGGCCATGCAGTTTCCTACTCCCTTGTGTGAAATTAAAGTCTCCGTCCTGGAATCACAGTATCTTTTTTTAAGATCATGTTTCAGATGGTCCATTTTAGGTCTTGAACTCCCCCTGATACCTTACTTTATTTTTCCCCAATTTTTTTACTACACAAAGTAAATATTAAAACACAAATGGAGCTCAGATCTCCTTTCATTATTCATCAACTGTAGCTGCCTTAAAACTTGAAGGGATTATCTTTTGCCTGCAGCCCAAATAAGGTTGACCTCCCTTTGTCTTTTCCCCCTTTCTACCTCTTTCTTTCCCTCACTCCTTTTTATCAGTCCTCCCTTAATTTTTCATTTTTTTATTGCTTCATAAACCAAAAACGAAAAAAATATCTTAACAGTAAAGGACATGTAACAAAAGTAAGGAAGCAGACACATTGCCATTCAACTATGACAAGAAACAATGTTTTCTGAGCTTTGTGTTCCTCCACCCCCAATGCTGTCCACATACATCCCCTGTTGTATATGGTGCTCTCAGCAAGGGGTCTAATTTTGTACTTTGCTTTATTTACTTGATAATGTCATAAAGATGTTTTCCACTCTGCCAAATACGCATGCCTGTTATCATTCGCAACAAGTTTGTGGTTTTCAAGGGACGGTAGGCACCATTAGGGTTGGGAGTTGTGGAAGAAGGTGCTTTAGCCTGATCATGATCTACAGACAGCTGCCCTTCTGGTCTTTGTACATAGTGATGGCCAGGTGCAGGAGAATTCCTTTGCCATTCAGGAACCTACCTCTTAGTGTGCCTGAGGTGAGAGGAAACTTGAAGAATTTTTTCTAAAGGGGTACAGGGCAGGAAGAGTGGTGACAGATGTGCTCCTGGGTGTTTCCCTAATCACATCTAATCACTCCTACCAGAGACATGTGACCCCTCAGACCCCTCTCCAGAGCAGCTCACCAGGACCTACAAGGTGAAGAAGAGGTTTCTGTGTTCCTCCTAAGGAAGACCTTGAGAGAAATTCATGCACAAAGGAAGGAAAGCAAAATAATATTTTGTTATTCAATTTTGCACATAAAACGCAAAACTATAGTTTTGTAACATGCCCTTTTAAAATGCTAAACCTGGAGCAAAAAAGAAATAGGTGACATAGAGAAATCAAAAATGGCAGATACAAATTCAACTATACCAATAATATTAAATATGAATGGATTAAACAATCCAATCAAAAGGCAGAGAATGTCAGATTGGATAAAAATAAAACAGTTATATGCTGTCTATCAGAGATATGCTTAAGATTCAAAAATATGGATGGACTGAAAGTAAAATGGTAGAAAATATATACCATGCAAACAGCAACTATAAGAAAATTGGAGTGACTATATTGATATCAGACCAAATAGACTTTAAGACACAAAATGTTACTTTAAAAAAGGACATTTTATAATTATCGGAAGATTAATCTATCAAGATGTACCAATTATCATTCATGTACTCACCTAACAACAGAGCCCCCAATTGCATAGAGTAAAGCTGATAGAAATGGAGAAATAGACAATTCAAGCATAATACTTGGCCTCTGTTATATCCCACTTTCAATAATGGATACAATGAAAGAAGATCAACAAGGAAACAGAGAACTTGAATAACACTATCAAATGCAAAACTTCCATGAGTAAAAGGAACTTCTTAGTGCTTAAAAGAAGAAAAGTACATTTCTAAGGGTGGCATGGAGGAAGGCAGGGGGTGCTAATGGGGGTTGGGAGACCTAACCCCTTGAGTCCTGCCAGACTATGAGTGAACTAGGTGGCTTAGAGCTATTTACTCGAAGCCGCTGAGCCTCAGCTTCCTCACACATTAAATGAGGTAAAGCACCATTCGCAGAGCTTTCGTGGGGATTTCTAAGACAAAGCAATTAAGGAAATTACTTCCTAGGCTGCAGAGTGCTCTCCGAATGCAAAATAAGCTGATCTTGGGCCTGTCTACCCTAGGAGTCATTCCAAGCTTTTTCCCTCTCTGCTTTATGAAGATGGAGCTTCAGGGAAGGAAGATGTTGACCATTTTAGGCTGTGTTGCCTGGACTTTCGTGCCAGCTGGTTTGTTGCAGGATTTGCCCACAGAGAGATACTGTTAGGGAGAGTACAGGAAAGGGAGAAGCCAGGGTATTTCTCCATCACCACTTTCCCACACCCAGGCAGTGTCTCTGGCAATCTGCCCTAAGCCTCCAGCTCCCTCCAGGCAAGCCAAGCTGCCGGTTTCCCTTGACCATTGAGCTTGGACCCCAGTAGCAACAACTGCCCCTTTGGTTTCCTCCAACCCAGGGAATTTATCGATCCCTTCAATGTCTCTGTGCCCTGACTTGCAGCCACCTTATCACCTGGGTAACTAGATCCCTCTGTTATAAATATTTATAGTGGCCTCTCTTCCCCTGGTTGATCCTTGGATGATTAATACGATTTTGTTTACAAACTAGGAAAAGAGTAAAGTGTGAAGATAAAGATCCTGTCTTCATTTCAACCAATAGATATTGGGGTTCTGTTATTTGTTAGCCTGGGACCAGAAGACAGAGATGAAGCAGCCAGAACAGGGGACTATGTTCCTGAATGCATAGTCTTACTCCTCTTCACCCTGGTGCAGAGTCTGGCACAGAGTGCCACTGGTAAGTGTCAGTGTGTATTTGTCCCTAAAAGACTATTTAAATGATTTTGGCACTTACTGCTTGCACTCTGTGTGCAACTTCTTGGCCTCCTTGAAGTAAATTTTGTATTTAATATACCCAACATCTCTGAGAAACTGAGGCAGCTAGCACAGCATAGTGCAGTGCTAGGAAGCCAGGGTATAATAGGAAGCCCATTTGCTTTACCATCCCCCACTGCTATGTCAAACCCTACAAGGGCACCAGCCACCAGCCCCCTCCCTCCAATCTTCTGCAACAATATACAACAAAACCAAAGCAAAATGCAGACAGTGACATTTGGGGGAACCTTTGTTTGGGATCACTCTTGGATTCCAAATGTGCTATACCACGTGTGCTATTAAAACCTGAGTTTCCCTGAGCAGCTGTTTGGATGTGCCTCAGCCCCCAGATGAACAAGGTGCCTATATGGGCTTTAATTACATGGCTGCACCCTTCCTTTTTACATACCAAGTGACCTCCCAGGCACAGAGCCGTGGGGACAAGTCACAGGGCACTGAACGTGTCCAATGTGACTAATGACTTGGGACATTTGAGAACATTTCTGTACTGTTTACATTAAAAGAACATGTATTTTATTTCATAACATAGAACTGACATTTGACATGTTGAGTCAATGCAAGTCACTGGTGCAGTCCCTGAATTATAGCAGACAAGTAATTAGTCCCTAGAGCCCTATTGCTCCAAGCATTTTCATTTATCTTCTTTCAGATGACAACGTGGGGTTTTCTTTTTCTAAATCTTAGTACCCACAAATACCCCCACCCCCACTGCATCCTTTCCCACGCACACGCCCAACATTTGTCCATCTCCAGACGCAGTGAGACCACACAACAGTAACCTACCTCACCGCAGGGCTTCAGGTCTGATGGCCCTACTGCCCCTGAAATCCTCACAGGGTCAATTTTCCCTGAATTGGCAACTTGATTCTATTTACTGATAATGCTGACTCCATTTCACGTTCTAGTAGTGTTGTCACTGATCATCCAAATACTTCAAGTTCTGTACCGAAGAGAATGGCATTTCCCCCAGGCCAGAGTGCAATGCAGAGACCAGTCTCAGAAGCACATGTACAGCAGTACAGCTTTCCTATTCATGTAAAAAGGAAACCAACTTTTCTTGGATGTGGTTGTAAAAGTTCAAGGCACCACCGATGGGGACAGGGAAGTACCTTGGTAATTCACAGAACAGGGGCACTCTCATTTCCAGTCTAAACAACAAGTTCTACTTTGTTAATGGGCTTAGGTTTAAATTACTGATAAATATGACAGAAACATTAAAAGCTCAAGAATGTGATTGTCTTTTTAAGTCTTAGAGACATTAAAATGGAATAAGGTAAATATTTGCAATTTTTTAAAGAGTTGGGTTTGGGTTTATTGAGGAGGGGAAATATAGTCATTGATTTCAATTTTTCCATGCAATAAATTTACTAATTCAAACAAATTGAGGGCAAGGACATTTTAAATCAACTTAATTCTTAGTTGGGGAGAGGGAGGGAGGCAAACCATGATAGATTCTTGAATGCTGAGAACAAACTGAGGGCTGATGGGGGTGGGGGAGAGGGGAAGGGGGGTGATGGGCATGGAGGAGGGCACTTGTTGGGATGAGCACTGGGTGTTACATGGAAACCAACTTGACAATAAACTATTTAAGAAAAAAAATAAAGAGAGGAAACACCAAAAGTCAAAATAAATAAATAAACAAATCAACTTAATTCTGCATTCAAGAGTATTTTAAGCATTTTAAGTATTTCCAAGTTCTCGCTGTAACTCAAACCAGGTTAGCAAAATGTTTCCTTTGTTAGAACAAAGAGGTCTTTAGTGGTGATTTGTGGATAGCTCTGGGGTTCTGAGCAGAGAGAAGTTGCTCAGATTCTGAGGTGGTTTCTGACAGAAACAGGGAGAGTTGAACATTGGAACTGACATTTTCACGGGAACAAGACGGTCATTCTCAACAAAGGGTGACATTCAAACAAACATGGAAACAGAAAGGTGGATGGATGCAGAGGATGGGATTTCTGACTTTGTGAGCATACAGAAGGGAAAATGTAACTGAAATGAGAAGGAAGTTGGGGTCAGGACTTTTCCTTATGATCACCTTGATGTTATGAGGAGCGCCTTCAAGAAAGGAACCATGTAGGTAAACTATTTAATGAGCACTATTTTGACCTGTGCCCATTCCTAGAGCTCAATTTTCTTTTTCCCTTGGAAGCTATGGGACATGTGGTGTGCACATCTGGGTCGACATAGGCAGAGAAAGTGGAGCTGGACTTCAGACCCAAGCACACCCAAGCTGGGGTCCCAGGTTGGTTGTTGAACCCTACACGTGGTTCTGGGGTAGACTAACATATGCTGAGGGCAGAGCTGGTGAGAGAAAAGGTGCCCAGAAGTGAGTGATGGGTAACTGCATGGATGGGTCCTGAGCTGGGACTAGCTCTCAGAATAGAAGAGCTGTCTCCTGAGGCAAGAGAGTCAGCCCTTCAAAGGGCATCAAAGGTTTTATTGGCGGCTAAAGAATCAAAGTGACCAGACTGAGAGATCAGGATAAAGTCTTTGACTTCACAATCACTGACCCCCAAGGCAACTGCAGGAAGCTGCTATAGTAGCTAGGAGCCACAGGGAGGTAGGGCTCTTATGGGACACCCACCCACTGACTGAGGCTGCTCCCAGAAGAGCAGTGAGCCTGGCCAGACTGGGAAATTCAAATGCTTGAAAGTATCAGATATCCTCTACTTTCCAAAGAGTTTCCCCTGTGGAAATATGCCTCGGTACATTTTGTTTGTTCTCTTGCTATGAGCTTCACCAAGAAGAGATATAAAGGAACTCTTCCCCACCTCATCCCATAGAACTCCCAGACTGAAGGTTCAGACTCACTGAACTGTACCCACACCCTCCAATCTGTAACTTGTAAAAGCAGCCTTATGGTGAGGATTAGCCACACTGCTGGGAAACACTGCATGTTGTAAAAAGAAAGTCACTCATCAGACCCTGTTATCACAACCATTCCCTTTGATTCCACCTCAAATTCCAAACGTAGTTTAGCCTCTGTGGTTACATGATATATATGGTGGTGCATGTGCATAAGTGTGGGTGTGGGGTGCAGTCTTTAATTGCATTATTTCTTCAGACCTTGAGATAGGATTAAAAAGCTGCCATTCAAAATATAGGCCTGGCTATCAAGATGTGATGCTCACCTGGATGTTTTGGGCCTCCATGGATTTAAAGGATTCTCAAGATATATCACTTCTTGTAGCCAGTCTTGAGTTGGGCATCCCCCATCAGTATGTAGCTCTATCTTCATAAATTACCTCCCTCACAACACAATATTCCTGTGCATTCATCGCTCTGTTTGTCTCCCATAAATCAACTGCAGGCCTGTTTAATTATCCCTCAGCAATTTTAAACAACCAACATCTTTAATGAGGCAGAGAACGCATAAGGCCAGCAAATAGAGTTTTAAGGGTCCATTGTGGGTCACTCTGTGTATATTTTTTGAAGTCAGGCATTCCTGAGATAAGTCACATATTACCCAGATCTCAAGGCTTGGTCAATGTCCTTTCCCACTGTGTGACCAGTGAGACCCTCGGCCATCAGCAGGCTGCTTTTTGTCAATGACCTTGAAGTGTGTCAGTTACTATAAACACACATGATGAATGAGTGTTATGGTTATGAGAGGAATTCAGTCACCTTGGCTGAGGCCGTGAATGTGGCAGAGCTAAGGAGAGCTGAACCGAAGGGTTATGCCTACCACCAAAGCCCATGCTGTTGGTGTGTGAGTACCGTTAACATTAAGACTTTTTCCTGAAATCCACAAATTTCTGCATCTGGTTTTAAAGTCAATGTGATGTCTCAGAGAAATAGTCCCCAATCCCCTCTCACATATAGGAAACATCCTCACGACTCTTTTAGAAGGTGAGCCTAGCTTTGCTAGTCCTACATCAACCCTCACCTGTTGGCCCCAATCTGCCATACCAGCAGGACATGCTCAGGTGAGTGTCTCCAGTTCATCCTGGACCCCAATGTACGTGGCTGGGAGGTCCCGGGTGACAGCTGTGTTTGCGCAATGGTGATTTCCTAGGTCCAAGCTGGGAACCATAAACAGACCCAAGGGCCAATGCTTGCAGCTGAATGGCCAGCCCATAATCTAGGGGACGGACAAGTCTGAGTAGGAGGCAAAGAGGTAAAATAGAAGTGGCAATTGGGTACCAGGTCCAAGAGGAGAAAGGCACAAAGGAACAAATAGATGCTTGAAGGTATTTCTGGAAATCTTTCTTTTTTTAAGGATATTCTTGTGACCATAGAAATGGGAGCAATTTCAAGAGGACAAACTTATCTTCTGCCCTAGCAGACCCTTACCACCACCACTGCCTTCCCTCCATCTCCTCCCCCTTCTTCCCCATCTCTTCCTGTGCCCAGACTCCATGTTGAGCTCTATATATGAAATATCTCAATTAAACATCAAAACAATCCCATTTTACAGATGAAGAAACCAGTGTATTGAGGGCTTCAACAACATGCTCAAAGGCACCCTGCCCTTCAAAGAGCTAGATATAGACCCTAATCCAGTCCTGTTCCAGACCCTAGCTTTGATGCACCCAAGGCACACTGACCCCTGTTCTGGAGTGAAGGACATGAGATCCTTCAAACCATGTCTCTGTGTTTGCCTCAAGCCAGCCTCTCTGAACTTGAACCTCAATAGCTTCTTTTCTAATTAAGGAGAGTGTTACCAGAGTGGTTAAGAACCGGGCTCTAAAATCAAATGCAGTCAGTTGGGGTCTCAGCTATATGACCTGGGAAAAGGCATCCAAGCATTCGGTGTCTCAGGTGAGTCATCTTCCGGGTGGGAATCATGGCAGAACCTAGCCCAGAGGGGTTCTAAAGATCACTTAGGCAAAGCACTTAGAAGAGAAGCTGGCTCACAACAAGCATTCTAAAAATTGGCTCTTATCAGTAATTACTCCTTCATATCCACTCTGTCCTATTTCTTCCTCCAGTTCTCCAAGAGAACTGCAGAGAGCTTGGGCTTTCTGTCCATTTACAGCAGTTACTGATTATGTCACAGCTGTTTACCCAAGGCCCAAGGATACTGGGACAAGTTAGAAGCCTGCACAGGAATCCAGGAAATTGTTATTTTGATCTTTAATGTGAGTTTTCTTGCCAAGCTAAGTAACCTTTGCAGGCCCTGCAATATGTTAACATTTAGAGGAAGAGTTTATGAACTGCTCTAATCCATTTTTAGTAAGGCCCATTACCTCCAAATACAGAGTCAAGGTTCCAATTAAAGCTCTCCATTAGAGAATCAAAGTTATTTGCCAAACCAGGAGAAAACACAACTTCTCAAAGTTCTAAAGTTTATAGTCTCAAAAATGGCTATCTCCTCATAGCCCTCATAGGCAAGCAATCAACTTTTTCAAAGTTTCAGAGCATCGACTCTGAAATGGAGAGCTTTCTAGAAGCCTGGACAAAGGAGTACCTCCTCCCTAAGGGATCTCAGGTGGCAAATGGGACACACACTCACATTCTCAAATACTCACACTAGTATCCTAACATCTGAAGCCAAGGTATGGCCAACGTTTTTGGAGAGAGAAAAAAAAGATCCTAATTTCTTTGGTCTCAAAGTTCATAGAAGGCAGTCTTCTTAGGGAGAGGTTGTTTCGACTGGGATTTCAAGTTTTTTACAGTTTTACTGAATAAACAAGACACAGAAACATTTCAGACCTAGTAAATGGGTGTGCAAAGACACAGAAGTTGAGAACTGTGTGAGTGAGTGCTTGGTGATGCCGAGGCACTGTGAGCATGTATCCCAGAGATCGCAGGCTGGGGTGCAGAAATAATGCTGGAAACATGTCCTGAATCTCCTGTTATAGAGTTTAGTTTATTCTGACAAGTGCATTTCACTTGTGACAGTCCTCTGTAAAATCTCCTGCCCTTGCATTTCAGGCTTTGAGAACCACATAGGGAGCAAGTACAGAGCAAGGAGGGCACAGTGCCACCCCTGGATGCCAAGCTGCCTGGCCAATGGGCTACATACACGCTTCTAGTAGCTGTGGTTATGCCACCCACATTGGTGGTGCTGGCTTTAGGAGAATGTCGGGGTATCTTTGATTGCTCTTTCTTGGTCTCCTTGATTTTATATTCATTCCTGACTGCAAAGTGTGTCCTGAAGTCCCTTACTAATCAGGCAGGCATGACTCTCCTAATCAATGGGACCAGTGATCTTTGTTAAGGAGTAAACTCTTTTCCCAGATTCCCTGACCTCCTCAAAGTTCTAGGATGATAGGAATTCCCAAAAAGCTGAGGTTTCCAGAGTGGCCCGGGACATGGCTGTGCAGCACCTTCCTCAGAGCCCCATGGACCTTGTAGACTGTCTGGAGAAGTGGAATGAAGACCTTTTTCCTCTAGTCTTCCTAATATAGAAACTATTGTGGCAGCTGGCTGCTTCCCTGCTCAGGAGAAAGAATATCAGAAAAAAAATACAAACAGGGCTCAATTCTAAGATACCTGAAGTCTGCTAGCAACATAGGGTGTTGCATTTTGAGGTGGGAAATGGGAACCTAGGGGTCCTGTCCATTGCAATGACCCTTGCCTTCTGGAAGTAGGGGGTGCTCTCCAGCCAGGTCAGTCGAGCAGTTGGGAGTCCTTAGGAACATCCTCAGCATCATTCTGTTGTGGTCTCCCCAGACCAGATAGAAACCCAGAGCAGTGTACTGAGTTCTTTAGGCAGACCCTGCAGGCTGCTCAGTGGGCTGAGGGTGAGGCAGGAGATACCTCACAATGACTGCTCTATGCTGGTGTGTCTGTGCCCTAGGATGAGAAGCTTGAGCTCTGTCAAGCTGTGTCACCCAGAAATAATTATGAAGCCACTCTGTGGCTCAGATGTTCCTATCTACTGTATCATACCTTGAGCAATGCATTTGTGTCTTTAACAATCATTCATTGCACACACATGGTACCTGACCTTAAGCTTATAATGTAATAGGAATAAAAATAAATAATTCAGTATAGTCTAGTATATGCAGTACCAGTACTAGACATGTCATGTGATAGGGACTGTTACAATGGGGTAAGGAGATTCCCTTCAGGCAAGCAGGGAAATAAAGAGGGAGTTTGGATAAGCCTCCCCATTGAGTGAGGCATAAACAGACTGTGGATGCCTGAGTAGGAGTTCTCCAGGCAGAGCATGTCCATGCAGAGTAATTCCAGTAGAACACACATTCTGTTGTCCAGACCTCATAACCTTGTAGAGTGAAAAATAACACTATTAACAACTGTGCTTAACTGATAGACATAAACTTGGGCTGTCCTGGACCAGCTGGGTCATAGTTTCACCCTATATCTAGGCAGAGCGTACACAAGCTTAGAGACTTAAATTAGCATCTTTTGGATTTGGGCTACCAGTATTTATTTGAAACTTTTGGTAAATTCATATTATTAGAGCCCAAGGGAGCCTCCAGATAAGGTGCTACTCACTGGCTTCATGCCTCCACTAAGGACCCATGTGCCTTTTCTGTGTTTTGCTGCTGTCACTATTAGCTTCATCCCAGGGCTGCCTCTCCGTCTAGTCTCAAGATAGTGATGAGTGGCAATGGAGCCACAGGCTTCACTATTCACACCCAGCAAGACAGAGAGAGTGAAACTCCTCCCCAAAGTCACCTTCCCTTCAGTCTCTCTGCCCACTCTGGACCAATTATTGGGCAGGGGGACTCAAGTGTAAAAAGGTTTAAAGGGATGCAGCCCTCCTTGAAGGAGCTGGCAATCCAATGTGGTTCAAGGAGGAAAGAAGAGGAAAGGACTCTGTTCGAGGTAGATGGTCAACAGTGTCCATAGCAACGACACTTAAAGGTTGCTAAAGCTTAAGATAGAGAGAGAGGTAATGGGGAGGGTTGATGAACATGCGAGTAGAGACAGATAGGAACAATTCTGAAGGATCTTGTCTGCTCTGTAAGTATGGGATGTCATAGCAGATTTTATGATAAGTTCTGCAGTTTTAGAAAACTCACTCTTGGTGGGGCGCCTGGATGGCTCAGTACGTTGAGCGTCCGATTTCAGCTCAGGTCATGATCTCATGATTCGTGGGTTCGAGCCCCATGTTGGGCTCTGTGCTGACAGCTAGATCAGAGCCTGGAGCCTGTTTCAGATTCTGTGTCTCCCTCTCTCTCTGAGCCTCTCCTGCTCATGCTGTCTCTCTCAGAAATAAATAAAACATTTTTTAAAAAATTTTTTAAAAAGAAAACTCACTCTTGGGACCATGTGGTGGGTGCACCAGCAAAGGGCAGACTATACATAAGGAAAGTCAGCCAAGCTATGGCAATAGTTCAGGTGAAGGATGATGTGGCAGGAACACTGAAGTGAGGAGAGATATCCAGATACTTCTACATCTGCAGGAACACATAGGGGGATTCAAGGGCAATCCCTAGAATTCTGGATCAAGGAACTGGGTAATCATCCCACCATCAACAAAGTTATGGAATTCAGAAAGATGTGCATGTTTTTCTGTTGTAAGAGGCTACAGATTTGATGAATTTTGAGTCTGAACAAGTTGAGCTTGAAGTACCTTTGGAATACATGAGGGGACAGATGTAAGGTTCAGGAGAGAGTCAGAGCTAAGAGTATCCCACTGAGAGTCATCAGCTTGCGGATGGTAGGGTCTCAAGGCTGAAGGTGGTTAAGGATGGGTACTAGGGAGCACTGGTATCTAAGGGCTGGCTGTGTCTCCTTGGTCATCAGCTAAGAGCGAGGTGGGAGGATTAAAGCTAAGGGTATGTAAAAGGTCAGAAATAGTCTTTTAAGGAATTAGGAGAAGGATCTTCCTCCTGGTAGGATCCTATGAGAGCAGCAATTCTATCAATTCCAGACAGGACTGAAGCCAAAACTTTCTACAGTCTGTGTCTTCATCCATGGACTCAGACGTCTGAATCTAGGTTAACTGTTCTCTGCTCTGAGTTCTCAGATCTGGATTTATACCCACCTCTGTTGTAGTAACTATAACAAAGGGACATCTTCTGTGTGTCTGCTTCATTGCACAGTGGACAAGTTAGGAACAGGGGATATCCTTTCCTCACCTCTGTGTCCCTGTTTATGCAGGCGGTCATGCACACTGTAGAGGCTTGATAAATATTTGATGCTTGAGTGAATGATGAAATAGATGCCTATATCAAGGGTTCTGTTAAGTTGTGGCATGTCTGTCAGACTCGGCTTTCTTGCCATACATGTCCTAAGGCCATTATAGTGTTTGTTTGTGGCCATGAGAAAGGGCAAAAATCCAGAGGCTCAGAGAACATTCCCTGCTCATGGGGGTGCTGAGGTATCAAGGCTCCTCCCTCACCTTTCTCAGCCTCCCTCTCTAATGACAGACTTAAGGAAAAAGCCAGGAAGGATGCTACAGGGATCATGGCGCCAACAAAGTCTCATCCCAGCCTGAACAGGGCACAGTCCAAGTGCAGCTATTGTTTCATTTCCAGTCAGAATGGGAGGCCCAAAGTGGCCCTGAGCAAAGCCATGGCCCAAGAACACAGACACAGTGTATTTTGCACAATGTGGGAGAGTTTTAACACCTGAAACCTATCTTTCTTGGATGACTCTGAGGACTTTTAAAAAAAACTTTTTTTTAATGTTTATTTATTTTGAGAGAGAAAGAGAGGTAGAGAGCAAGCAGGAAAGGGCCAGGGAAAGAGGGAAACCATAGCAGGTTCCAGGCTCTTATCTGTCAGCACAGAGCCCGATGTGGGACTCGAACTCATGAACCATGAAATAATGACCTGAGCTGAAGTTGGATGCTCAACCGACTGAGCCACCCAGGCGCCCCTTTCTGAGGACTTTAAATGAACATCAAATTCCTTCACATGGTATCAAGGTTCCTCATAGCCATACCTCTAACGGCCAACACTAGGCTCATTTTGAGGATTCCTTGTTTCCTATAGTTCAAACCCTAGGAGAGCATTCTCTTGCTTCCTGCAGGCCTTTCTACACAATGTTCCTGACTCCCAGAATCCTTCTACATTGGGTGCAGTGGTCACATCCTCAAGGAACGGCCCTCCAGTATGGGTTAGATGGCTGCCCCAAGAATGTCTCCACTCACAATGCTGAATATAAAGGCCTGTAGTTACGAAATTACAAGCTCCTTAGGAATAGCTTCCTTGTTGTGCTTTTTATGTACTTTGTATGTGCTTAGCCAACAGTAATGAGCAACAAACATAGGAAATAATGGCCCTCTGAGATATGAATGGCCTTTAGCCCTGGGTTCACTGTCCAGACTCTAAAGATTTCCTTCAGCCTCCATTAGGTAGACTACAATCTTCAGGTCCAGGCATGGATTTACTGATGGTAACTGCATCTGATTTAAAAAAAAAAAAAAAAAAAAGGTCACTATGGTACCATGCAATGCAAAGAACACCTGAATGGTACCCAAAAGACCTCATTACTACTAATGAGTCATGGGACCATTAGAAAGTCACATGACCTTTCTGAACCTCTATCCCATCCTCTATGTAAAGGGATCATTATACATTACTTTTAGGAAAATGCCCAAAACACACTGAGAAGGAATGGACTTTGTCCAAACACTCCACCTCAGCCAGCACTGAAGCCTCAGAGGTCCAAACCTTCCAGGGCAAGGACACAATTCAGGCTTGTCTTGCTGACACACCTAAAATCAGAATATCACCGTCCTCCCAGTCTATCCCCAAATGGGTCCCAACTTGGTCATATTGGGCCTAGATGATGATATATATGTTTGGGGTTATGTCAATGGCAGTATTTTATTTGAAGGGTACTGGACTGAGGCACTTCTCCTTTGGGGGTCTGGGGTGAGGGTACTTTCCATTTTGACTGATCCTGTGCTAAACCACATTTCCTGGCACTCACTCTTTTCTCGGGGACTGTGGAGTGAAATGTTTTTCAGTTAGATGTAACACATTGTCACAGATGTCTGACAGATGAAGAACAACTTCATGGAAAATGCTCTACCAAGGGCACTCATGTGTTGAATTGTGTCCCCAAAAAGATATGTCAAAGTCCTACCTCCGATACATATGAACGTAACCTTATTTGGAAATAGGGTCTTTGCAGATATAACCAAATCAAGATAAGGTCATTAGGGTGGACCCTAATTCAATGATTGGTGTCCTGATAAGAAAAGTAGAAGGGACACAAACACAGACAGGGAAAGGATGTCTTGTCACTATGGAGGCAAAGATTAGAATTATGCTACCATAAGCCAAGAATGCCTGGGGCTGCCACAAGGTGGAAGAATCAGGCAAAGATCTTCCCCTAAAGGTTTTGCAGAGAATGGTTATATAAACACCTTGATTTCTGACTTCTGGCCTGTGAAAGAATCCATTTCTATTGCTTTAAGCAACTCATACTGTAGGACATTGTTATGACGGCCCTAGGGAACTAATACAGTCACTCATAGGCACATAGGATCCTCCGCTCTTTCCATGCCTGAGCTTCTGCTCTGTTTGGCAGAGTGGACCAGGGCTGCTTAAACTCCCTGCCCTCTGAGGCAGGGCCCTGTCTACTATCTCCTCCCACCCCCTGCCACCCCCAGCACTTTCTCTGCCATGCCTCCTCTCTTCCATGTCCTGCTCCGATGTAGTGTCTCCTCTCAGTTCAGGAAAGCTGTTCATCAAGAGCAGGGTCCAACTGGGGGATGTTGTTCATGCAAATCTCTGAGAAGGACAGTAGGAAAGACAGGATATCACCCCAGAATATAGATGCTCTAAGAAGCAGCAGTCTTCCATAGCAGGACTCAGAGGCATAGAAAATTCAACAGTGGCATTACCCTGCCTTGGGCTGGAGCAGCAGCAAAGCCAGTGCTGGTCCCTTTGGTGTCGGGTAGAACTTCCCACCTTCTTCTTGTCTTATCTCAGGACAGATCATCACATGCTCTGAGCTCTGAGGCAAGATGCTCCTTTTCCATCCTAAATTATTAGCCCTTTCTGACAGTCACTATATATTTACATACACCTCTTGACTACTTGGCCCAATCATCACTGATGAAGCCGGAAACAGTTTATGAGGTCTCACTTAGCACTTGTCAGTTCCTCGGTAGCTCCCTCTGTCTGGAAGGTCATCAACACCAGGAAGTTAAGACTAAACAAAGGCTCCAGATAGTCTTCATGGAGTGACATGATTTAGAGGTTAGACACTTGGTTCATAGGAGATTTCTCTAGACCTTCAGTCAGAATGTTTTCACCGTAACTGTCCATAGTTGTGACAAGCTCCTGATCATCTTTGAATCTAAAACTCAGAAAGCATACAAGAGGGTAACTACAGACACATAGGCTACCAAAATAAAAAGAAATGGCTCACTGTCAAGGGAAGGGAAGAACTGAAAACCTACAAAATTCAAGGTAAAAACTTCTGAGGCCATATGATGTAGGAGAAAAAACTCATAACATTCAATTGTGGAACTGTGTTATAATTGTTTTTGAAAGATAAAGAAGAGGGCAGAGTATGATCCATCTTCAGTGTATAAAATGTATGGAGATAGAGGACGTGCAAAATGGCAGTATGAGGGGTTTGGTAGACTCTCTCCCCTGCAAAACAACCATTTTAACTGGAGAAAGTTATATGAAACAATTCTTTAAAGTCTCTGGGGATTGTCTTGAGGGCATACAATGGAAAAACATTTGTTCATGAAAATCTATGAAATCTCAATAATAACAGTGGGAATTTGTGCCATGTGAGCCACACAACCAACTCTTGTCTCCACCCTCAGTTCAGTATAATGGTAGCTCTATCCAGATGGGTGTAGTCAAGAAAATGGGGCTCCTCCACCTCAAGATTGCAGTCTAGGGTTACAGTTTCACCCTAGAATGAGGAAGTTGTCAGCAAATTGTATCCCCTCCCTAGTTCCCTTCCATAGGAGCTCTGATCCAGGCAGGCATGCTCACTGGGACTCCATTCACCCACTGAGTCTTCACTTATGGAACCAAAGATACAGGACCAGGATCACCTTGTCTCAGATGACTTTTAGGAGGGAGATCCCATGCCAGGAGGAACAAGAGGATAAGTCCTCTTGCTCATGGAGCAGGGCTGTCTCTTAAGGAGACACAGCTTGGTATCTGGTTTAGTGACACAGAGCTTCTGCCCAGTGGGAGAAGAGGTTTTAAGAAAATAGAGGTCCTCAACTCTCCCTAAAGGAATTTATTTCATTTATAATAATATAGTCTAGGAAGAACATGCCTAAGGACATTATTAATAAACAATGGAGATCTTGGTGGTAAGTAACAAAAGGCTGGTGGCTCCATGATGCTAGTAGCAGCAAGCAAGATGGTGTACCAGCTAGAAGTTTAACAAAGAGAACCAGGGAAACAGACAGCCAAGAAGAGCGCTTCTGAGGTCAGAGTAAGACTCAAAGCCTGGGAACACCCCACCCCTGAAAACCAACATGATTAAAATTGGATCAGACCATAGAACAATTTATACCAAAGTACTGTCAAACAATACCAAGATACTGTCAAAACAACAGAGCCAACAGCTAGCAATTAGTAGAAGCTAGCATCTGCCAATAAAGGCAGATCATACAGGAACTTAACAGGAATATTAGGGAGGAAAAGAAAGAAGAGTCTTCTCAAACCTGGTGCTTAGGCAATTAGATATCCAATGCAAAAGAAAAAACTGGAACCCCACTTCATACCATATTGAAAAATCAACTCAAAATTGGTCAGAAACTTAAATATAAAAGTTCAAACTATAAAATTCTCAGAAGAAAAGTCAGGAGTAAATCTTTATAACCTTGGATTAGGCAATGGTATCTTTGATATGACGCCAAAGCACAAGTAACGGTCTATAGATAAAACAGACCGTTGGACTTCATCAACCTTACAAACCTCTGTGCTTCAAAACACATGAACAAAATCATGAAAAGACAACATCAGAATGAATGAAAATGTTTGCAACTCATATATTTGATAAGGGACTTCTATCCAGAATATGAAATATGTTCTTGCAAATCAATAATAGAAGATAAATAAGCTGATTAAAAATGGGCAAAGGATCTGAATAGACGCTTCTCCAGTGAAGATGTACAAATGGCCATCAAGCACATGAAAAACTGCTCCACATAATTACTCACTACGAAAATGCAAATCAAAACCACAATGTGATACCACTTCACACCAACTAGAATAGCCATAATCAAAGACAGTCAGTAATAAGTATCGACTAAGAAGGAGAGAAAATGGAGCGCTCATATGTTGGTGACAAAGTAAAATGATGCAGCTGGCTTTAAAAAACATTTTGGCAGTTGCTCAAACATTTAAACATAGAGTTACCATATGATCCAGCAACACTAGTCCTAGGTATATACTCAAAAGTAATGAAAGCATGTGTCCTCACAAAAACTTGTACATGAATGTTAATAGCAGCAATATTCAGAACAGTCAGAATGTGGAAACAACTCCAGTGTCTGTTAACCACTAAATGGATACATAAAATGTGATACATATACAACATGGAATATTACTTAGGAATAAACAGGAATGAAATATTGATAGATGCTATCAATACTTAAATACATACATGCTAAGGGGCCATATAGCCTGTGATTAATTTAGATGAATTGCCCAGAAGAGGCAAGCCTATGAACAGACAGTAGTTTAGTGGTGTACAGTACTCAGTGGTTAGGGAGGATTGGGAATGAATGCTAATGGGTACAATTTCTTTGGGGAATGAAAAAAAAATGTTCTGGAATTAGATTCTGTTGATGGCTGCATAAATCTATAGATATACAAAATCACTAAGTACATATTTAAATGGGTGAATTGTATATGGTTTATATCTCAATAAAGCTGTTAAAAAATAAAGATGTAGAGAAGATGTAGAGATTTGAACTAAAAGAATAAAGAAGGATTAGCTGTCTAGCTTTCTAGGAAATCTGATTTCAGAAAGTAGAACTCCCCACAGGTCAGCAGGACTGAACGGATGGATATAGAATATGAAGGAGCACAGATATGGGGCCCAAATAGCTGTATTCGAATCTCAGATCCAGGGCTTGCACTATCTTCTCTTAAGTGACTTAACTTTGCTGAGCCTTTCTTTAGAGAAATTTAGGGTCTAATTCACTGAATTGGTGGAAATGTTAAAGTAAGCCCCATATCTAAAGGGTTTAGCACAATACCTGATAAATGGTAGTGTTCAATAGCTGATAACTATTCAATAGTGTCATTATTATTATTATTATCATTCACTACAGGAACTGAATGGGAACATATAAAACCTTGAGGCACCCAGTGGCTGTGTATACACTACAGTCATCCAATTACATGCTTTTATTTCATACTGAGGAATGTCACCTTGGATTACTGGCCAGAGCCGGCTGCCATTTATTAACCTCTCAATAGCTACAGATTCTTATTAAAAAGAACCTCTGACTTCACAGCCCCCAAAGTGTTATTAGGAAACTATATGAAAGCACATTGGGATTTGCTCCTAGTCTTGTTACCCATGGATGGTGTTGGTAGCCAAAGGCCAGCTGTGCATCCAGTCAAAATTAGCCGTTGGCTTCTGTCAGCAGATGGGGTAAGTACGGCTCTTCCAAATGCTTGTCTGATCCTTGAATATTGGTGTGAGGGGATCTGCTGTTTCCCCACTGAGAATGTGGGAATGGAAAGAGGCTCAGGGATTTGAACAAGCGCACTCAGTGGGAACCAGTGTCTTACCACCCACCTTGCCGTTCTGATCCCTTCGTCTTCCATTTCAGCACGGTCAAGGAACAACTCCTAGAACTGACAGCAATGAGAAATTCATTAATATTTTTCCCTCTAAGAGGAAGTTTCTCAAGCAGCAAACCCTTTCACGGCCAGCACCGTATCTTAAATAAGTCTGCCATTACCTAGAGCAGCCTGTCTGTGGGTGGCACAGAGGGCGCATCTTGGAGGCAACGGTGATGTTGCTGTTATTGACCCGGGGCAAGCATGCCTTCACACTGCTTGTGTATTTGGTTGTAACAGCCACGCACTTAATTGTACCTGCTCCTGAGGCACCTGGGTGGCTCAGTTGGTTAAACGTCCGACTTCGGCTCAGGTCATGATCTCACAGTTCGTGGGTTCGAGCCCTGCGTCGGGCTCTGTGCTGACAGCTAGCTCAGAGCCTGGAGCCTGCTCTAGATTCTGTGTCTCCCTCTCTCTCTGACCCTCCCCTGCTCATGCTGTCTCTCTCTCGGAAATAAATAAAATATTAAAAAAATTTTTAAAAATCGTGCCTGCTCCTAACTGATGGAGTAGTGTATGGGGTAGTGTGCCCCTGGGGGGGGTCAGATCACTGCGGGACACCAGAGGGCTGCAATTACTTGTCCGGGTAAATGCACGGGGTGGGGAGGGTTAGGTCATACGAAGTTGATTTCCTGAGGTTGGGACTCACCAACACCCCTCTAAGGAGGAGAGCTGAACCTTTCCCTTTAGCTTTAGCTTCTAAGGACTAAAAGGTTTTTCAGGAAGGATGTGTCCTTTGCGATTGTGAGAATAATTTCTTCCCAACTGCATGTGTCTGGGGTTTGAGATGGGGAGACAGAGGACCCCAGGGCAGGAACAGTGCCGTTCATCTCCCCCATGTGGAGGCAAACACACTTAAGGGAGGTGATGATTGATGGGCACTTTCTTGCTAACAGATGGCCTCCAGTTAGGACACTTGGTGTGTTTTTACCTGATGGTCTCCTCGGCTTGGGTCAGGGACAGATTCTGGGAGTTCACCCCACCCCCCCTCACACACACACATACACAGGACGTGATTCTTTGGCTTGTCTAATTTATTTTTACATTAGGATTTGCCTGCTGGACTAGGTTAAGCCATCTGTCACCTTTACGACGAGGACTGGGGGCTGAAGTCTCAAGAGTGAGGGGCTAACCTGACTGTGATCTTTCACTCAGATCACATCCTTGTACAAACACACGGCTTCTCCCCCACCCTCCGATTCACAAATCACAGACCATGAAGGTCATCCCGTTCAACCCTTCGTCTCCCAGTTAACAAAACTTCAGTCCAGAGAAGGGAAGCATTTTGCCTGCAGCGATAATGTGGTTGGTGGCAAGGTCACAAGCAGACCCCAGGTCTCCTGCCTTCAAATCCATCCACGTCCTGATATGCCCTGCTGTCCCCTATATGCATCAGCTACCTGGCATCCGGACAGTAAAAAAAGTGCTCGTGGCAGCTTAATTAGCCATAAATACTCTCTTAATAAACCCACTCTGTTATGGGCTGTTTCTGTTAGAAGGGATTATTACTGCCACAACATAAATTTCCTGAGAAAGATATGGTCGGGTCACACAATGTAGCCTATTATGAGAACCAGAGTAATAAAACAGCCAGATAATTTATGTGTCTCTCTGGGTTCCTTGTGCTTATCTCAAAGAAAAGAGCCAAGATGTTGAGACAAATGGAGAAGTAAATATGTGTGGCTGGAAATAGTCTGTGCAATTTGTTCAGTACCATTTTTGCAAAGGCACTTTCAAGATGAAGGCCTGAGCTGCTAATGATGAGCACGATTTCACTGAGAAATGACTGGCCATTCTATGTCCTCACTGAGGACAAAGGAAATGGAATTAAACCACAACAGACATCATTTTTGCCTCATAAAGGCAGTATCACAAGTCTGCGAAGGGTTTGGGGTACAAAGACATTTTTGGGCGAGTTAGGCAGCCCTCCTTCTATGCTTGGTCAACAAGCACATTCCCTGCTGCAACACGGAGGACTGGGGGATGCTGTGTGATCCCCCCCACAAGGGCATTCACCCTGGCTGACAAGGCGGTCTAAGGAACGAGAAGACAGCCACCAGCCCCAATGCAGTCCCTGTCCTGAGCCCAACTTCTCACCAAGCTGCTACTTAGGCATCTTCCTAGACCATGAGTTATTCTCAAGTCTGGGACTCCTCGCCTGCCTTTGTGACAGAGCAGAGGGCGAATGAGGGCCAGGCTCCTGAGATGGCCTGATGTCCTCTGCCAGACCATCATGGGGGCGAGTAGTGTGTCTCTCACCAGACACAAATAACTGTGACTTGTGAAAAAAAAAAAAAAAAAAAGATGAAAAAGATTTTCTTCCTAAAGAGAATGTTCCAAGGTGTTGCATTTACCACAGTTCAACCAGAAACTTCTTGATAAACTGGGTCTTCTTGACAAATCAAACTTCTGATTATCCACAGAGTTTGAGGTGGGCAGCACAGCTCAAAGAGAATCCTGCCCAACTTCCCCTACCCAGTAATGACACCCCCCCACATCCCCACACTGGGGGCACCGGGACTGGCAGGGCACGGATTGGCGAGACCATGGCGGCCCCTGCTATGACGTGACACTCGTGTTTATCTTTCCTTTAATTTACGTCTTTAAGTTTGTGATGGTACACAGCAGGATAAATGGAAAGGTATTTGCTTTCACTAAGAATGGGGCTAAGTCCCTGTTCTCTCCCAGTCCAGTGCGAGAAGAGTTACTTATCCTCTCTCCTCCTGGAAGCGTAGCTCTGGGACATGGGAAGAGGACTCAGTGCAACACCACCCTCTTGAACCCGCACCTCTGCTGGGCAGCACTTTGGCTGATTCCTATTCTTGCTAGCATATGGTTGCCAGCTAGACTTCCCACAAAATACTCATTTTCAAAGATGTAGCACCACCAGCACTATGTGACACAGAATTACCCTTCCGCGCACTGTGGGATATCCTGGTGCCCCAGGAGCAGCTCTAGGCCTCCAGCTTTTAAGTTTTATTGGACAGTTTGCTTAGAAGTTCCATATACAGAAGAGAATAGAATGTTTCACTCTGAAGGGATCCCAGGAAGAAACACTCACTGTTTAGCAGGAAAGGGTCAAGACCTCCCCTTGTACTGATTGAGTAAAATCTATGCAAACTCTGAGCCATTGAACCCAAAGAGAGTGTTTTGCCTTTGACTTAGGTGAGATAGAAGAGTTCGGAGCAAACGCTTGTGTCTTACGAGTGAGCTTTATTCCTTTCCATGAGATGGGAGACAGGTTTACTGGAACTCACCCGACGGTGCGGGAAGGCACGGCCAGACAGACTCCGCAGCCCTCGGGCCCTCAAGCCCTGTCACATGGGACACTTGCTCTTCTCGGCACACACAGTGTATATTCCTGCCTCTGTATCTTTGCCCAGTTTTCCCTAGCTGAGGAACTCCTAACCATCCTTCAGGGCCCACGTGGCCTTCCCTGACTCCCTGTCATTCCCTGTCATAATTCTGTCTTATCAGCTCAGGACTGACTGCTCCTTTCACCCATGTTCCTGCGGCACTTTGTACCATGCCTCTCACAGGAATATTGCAATGCCTTGGGAACGTCCCCTCCATTGAACAGTGGGTGTCAACTCCATCTTTGCTCCCCAGCCCCTAGGAAAGTCCCTGGCACATTCTAGAAGCTCAGTTAATTAAATGGAGTGTGTGATTCAATTAACATTGCTAGATTCCCCTAAACATTATCAGGGGAATAGAAACATGCAGGGTTTGGCTACATGCTCGCATGGAAGGAAGGCAGCATTGCTTAACATTGTTGAAGTGGATTAGGAAACACATACAGAAAGGACAGATCAATGTCCTGAGAGGGGCAGGCCGCAGGGCTGGGGGCTGCTAGTGTCAATCCACTTTTGATGTCTTCTGGAAACAAAACCGTAGGAAGATTTCTGCAATGGTGGGGCAGCTGATCCATTACAGGGCAATATTATCCAGACACCTGGAAGCCGGACAATGCAGTCTGCCTCAGAGGGATGCCCAGAGAGGTGGGTCCTTGGCAGCATGCTGCACCCAGGCCCACACTCGTTTATATAAGATTAAATAAATGGACAAGCTCCAATTCTTCCCTGATAGTGATTTTTGTACATTACTATGGAACATACCAGTCGTAGTTTAAATGGTGTCCCCAGTGCCTTGTTAATTCTGAACTCTTAATGCTTCTACTTATGCAGCATCTTTAACTGAAGGTATGCAGAGCACTTCATAAGCAGCATAGCATCACACAGCCTTCACTGCCCCCACTTGAAAGATTCCTGAAAGGAGGGCAGCCACCATCCAGGTGCCCACCCTGCAGTGGGGACAGGAGGCCCAGATGAAGAGAGGCACCACAACCTTCCAAATGTCCTGGCAGCCACAAGAAACACCGCCTCCCTACGTGGTAGAAAACTAGGCTTGGGCACATCGGAGAGCAAGCTGGAGGAAGGAAACATTAAAAGACAGCTATAGTAGAAAAGAAGTCCACCGAAAAATTGAGAAAACTGCAAATACACAACAAATTCGCTAGCCAGCGAGACGTGGGTGCACAGAGAAGCTGCTTCCAGAAGTATGGCAGCCCGGAGATCTGAGAGTAAGGATTATGTATGTTAGCATGAAGGTACTAGCAATGAGTACTAAAATTCACTGTGGCCTGTTGAAAGCTGCACTGGGAAGTCACCACAGATGGAAATAAAAAGAGAAAGAAGGTCAGACTGTGTAAATGATGCCTTCTTATTACTCACAGGACAGAACTGAAGGTTGCCATAAATGTGTAAGTCCTTCTTCAGTCTTTGATTCTCCCACTCACCTTTGCAAATGACTTCACTTTGAAACCTTAGCTCTGGCAACTATTAACACACACACACACACACACACACACACACAGAGCATGCACTTCCATGTGACCCTGTTCAACAACAGAATTATCTTCTGTCATTCTTACTAAATCCATCTGTGTTTCTCAGCTCATTCCTGGAAGACATCCGAACGACATTTATGGCCCTCTGGCTGGTGAGAGTGCATTAAGCCATTTCTTGACTGCCAGCTCTGGGGTCAGTTGTACTGCTGTCTCTTTGTTTCTTAACTCAAGCACATAACAACATGTAACTCCCATGCCCCCTCTCTGCAGCCGCCACACCAACATGAACATGCCCCTTCTCTCCAGGACAAATACAAGCTTGTCTCATCCCGCCATCTCTACTGCTACTCCCATCCTTTCCTGCTCTTGTACAAAGGCAAGTTCACACACACATAGTGTCAAGTGGACCATCCATTTCCTCACCCCCAGTTCCTCAGTCCATGTAACCTCTGCCTCCACCCCCAATGAAGCTGCTCTGGTCACAAGTTATCAAGGACCTCTGGGTCCAAAGCCAGTGGTCTCTTTTCAATCTTCCTCTTATGTGACATATGGGCCATTACATCCTTAAGAACTTGCCCATCTCCTGTGACACCACACTCTCTTCTCCCTCTGCCTCTGACCACCTTGGGTACATCTGCTCAGTCTCTTTTGCCAAACCTTTCCATGTTATTCCTGGTTCTCAATAACCTGGCACATGGCTGCCATCACTATGTGTGCTGGCAACCTGCCCATCTCCCCCTGAGTCCAGCTCTTCTAGGCAGCAGACCCATGAGAGTCCTACTTGTCTTTTCACTGGCCATTTCTCAAGTGTGTTAAACTCAGCATTTTCAAAAGGCTATTTGTCTGTTCCTTGCTCCAACCTTCTTTTCCTCAAAGATTCCATCTCAGTAAATGCCACCAACCACCTTCTCAGTGACTGATGCAAGCCAGTTTGCAGGAGTCATAGTTAATTCCCTATCCCTGGATCCAATCTGTACAGTTATCAATTTAATGCCTCTTAGCTTCACATCCATCCTTTATTTCCTGCTTCGAGAAGACAGAGCCATAAGCATTTCTTGTCTACAATTGGTATCCACATGTTTGGCTTTGTCAGTAGAGGACCCTGGAGGGACACTGCAGGAAAAAAGACTTTTCTTTCTGGTGCCAGCAAACTTCTGTTTGCTCATTCTTCCTGCTGGGGGGGGGGGGGGGGGGGGGGTGGAAGGCATCTAATGGTGCTCAGCTCTAACCTACCTCTGCCCTAATGTACAGAGTACACTGTCCTTTGGTGTGCTCACAGCCTTGGCCCAGCCCAGTGACACCTTCCTGGGACATCTCACTCCTGGGCCTCATACTGCCCTAGCTGGCAAACAGTTTCCTAGTACTTTTTCCATACCCTCACCACCAGGCCCAACCCGCCTGGTTCCCAAAGGGTTTCTTCCCACCTGTTGGTCCCGGCTATGGTGTCCAACCACCTGCCAGCCCCACATCTGTCTAGCAACTGGACAGCTGGGGTCCAGGCGACCCCAAGCTTCTCTCCATGCAGTGGGCTGTAAACACAGCTGCTCCAGTGGGCTGAACCCCAGCCTTGGGGAGGATCCCCACTTCCAAGTCTCTGCCTTCCTGCCTACTTTCCCTAATCGCCAGGGTATTCTTTACATCTATTTTAATCCTTTAGAGCTGCTCCTCTGTTATACTTAAGAAATCTTGGAGAGAGGGCAAGATGGCGGAGAAGTAAGGAGCTCCGTACTTGCACTCGCGCCCATACATCACACAGAAAAGATCTGAAGCCATTGGAAACCTTACAAAACCTGAGAGATTGGGAGAAAAA
>NW_024082616.1:70930-138365 GCF_003009895.1 Hyaena hyaena | reverse complement strand
ATGTCACAGAAATTCCATAAAAAGAAGAAGAGAGAGAAAGGGGTTGAAAGGGCACTTGAACAAATCAAGGCTGAGAATATCCCCAACCTGGGGAAGGAACAGACATCGAAATCCAAGAGGCACAGAGAACTCCCCTCAGATATAACTGTAATCGATCTTCTGCATGACATAGTGAAACTGGCAAAATACAAGGACAAAGAGAATTCTGAAAGCAGCCAGAGATAAACGGGCCTTAACATACAAAGGTAGACACATAAGGGTAGTAGCAGACCTATCTACTGAAACTTGGCAGGCCAGAAAGGAATGGCAGGAAATCTTCAATATGATGAATAGGAAAAATATGCAGCCAAGAATCCTTTATCTAGCAAGCCTGTGATTCAGAATAGAAGAGAGATAAAGATTTTCCTGAACAAACAAAAACTGAAGGAATTCATCACCACTAAGCCTATAGAGATAGGCTATAGACAGACCCTATAAGAGATCCTAAGGGGGACTCTATGAGGGAAAGCTTGCAAGGAACACACAGTACCAGAGACACCACTACAAGCATGAATCCTACAGAGAACACAATGACTCTAAACCCATATTTTTCAATAATAACACTGAATGTAAATGGACTAAATGCCCCAATCAAAAGATATAGGGTAGCAGAATGTATAAAAAACCAAGACTCATCTATTTGCTGTCTACAAGAGACTCATTTTAGACCTGAGGACACCTTCAGATTGAAAGTGAGGGTATGTAGAACTATCTATCATACTACTGGAAGTCAAAAGAAAGCTGGAGTAGCTATACTTATATCAGACAAACTTTAAAGCAAAGGTGGTAACAAGACAGGAAGAAGGACACTATATAATAATTACAGGGTCTATATATCAGGAAGAGCTAAGAATTATAAATGTCTATGCACTGAATTTGAAAGCACCTAAATTTATAAAAAATAAATCACGAACATAAGCAATCTTATTGATAAGAATGCACTAGTTGCAGGAGACTTTAATAATCCACTTACAGCAATGGATAGATCAACTAGACAGAGAATCACTAAAGAAACAATGGCCTTGAATGACACATTGGACCAGATGAACATGACAGATATATTTTGAACTCTACATCCCAAAGCTATGTTATTCATTTTCTTCTCGAGTGCACATTGTACATTCTCCAAGATAGATCACATACTGGGTCACAAAGCAGCCCTCAATAAATATAAAAGAATTGAAATCATACCGGGCACACTTTCAGATCACAATGCTATGAAACTTGAAATCAACCACAGAAAAAAGTTTGGAAAACCTCCATGGAGGTAAATAACACCTTACTAAAGAATGAATGGGTCAACAAGACATAGAAGAAATTAAAAAATATATGGAAACAAATGAAAATTAAAATACAACAATCTAAACCCTTTGGGATGCAGCAAAGGTAGTCCTAAGAGGAAAACTAATTGCAATCCAGGCCTCTCAACAAACAAGAAAAATCCCAATTACAAAATCTAATAGCACACCTAAAGGAACTAGAAACAGAGCAGTAAAGACACCACAAACTGAGCAGAAGAGGAAAAATAATAAAGATAAGTGCAGAAATAAACAATATAGAATCCAAAAACAACAACAACTGCAACCACAACAACAAAACAGTTGAACAGATCAATGAAACCAAGAGTTGTTTTTTTTGAAAACAACAAAATGATAAGCCTCTAGCCAGGCTTCTCAAATGGAAAAGAGAGAGGACCCAAATAGATAAAATCATAAATGAAAATGGATTTATTACAACCAATCCTTCAGAAATACAAGCAATTTCATATAACTGATATCATATAATATTAAAAATTATATGCTGACAAACTGGACAACCTAGAAGAAATGGACAAATTCCCATACACCCGCACACTACCAAACCTCAAACAGGAAGAAATAGAAAATCTGAACAGATACATAACTAGTGAAGAAATTGAATCAGTTATCAAAAATCTCCCAACAAATAAAAGTCCTGGACCAGATGGCTTCCCTGGGGAATTCCACCAGACATTTGAGTCAGAGTTAATAATTATTCTTCTCAAGATGTTCCAAAAAATAGAAATGGAAGGAAAATGTCTGAACTCATTCTTTGACCAGCATCACTTTGATTCTCAAACCAGAGATCAAGCAAAAAAAGACAACTGCAGGCCAATATCCCTGATAAATATGGATGCAAAATTTCTCAACAAGATACTAGCAAATCGAATTCAATGGCATATAAAAGGAATTATTCACCATGATCAAGTGGGATTTATTCCTGGGTTAAAGGGCTGGTTCAATATTCATAAATTAATCAATGTGATGCATCACATTAACAAAAGAAAAGATAAAAACCATATGAAACTGTCAATAGATGCAGAAAAAACATTTGACAAAATACAGAATTCTTTAGTAATAAAAACCGTTGAGAAAGTCGGAACAGAAGGAAGTTACTTAAACATCATAAAAGCCATTTATGAGAATCCCACAGCTAATATTATCCTCAATGGGGAAAAACTGAGAGCTTTCCCCCTGAGATCAGGAACACAACAGGGATGTCAACTCTCACCACTGATTTTTAACATACTGCTGGAAGTCCTAACATCAGCAATCAGACAACAAAATGGAATAAAAGGCATCAGAATTGGCAAAGAGGAAGTCAGACTTTCACATTTTTCAGATAACAGGACTCTCTACACGGAAAACCCAGTAGACTCACCAAAAGTCTGCTGGAACTGATCCATGATTTCAGCAAAGCCTCAGGGTACAAAATCAACTTACAGCAACTGATTGCAGTTTTATACACCAGTAATGAAGCAACAGAAAGAGAAATCAAGAAACTGATCTCATTCACAATTGCACCCAAAACCATAAAATATCTAGGAAGAAACCTAACCAAAGATGTAAAATACCTTTATGCTGAAAACTATAGAAAACTCATGAAGGAAATTGAAGAAGACATAAAGAAATGGAAAAACATTCCATGCTCATGGATTGGAGGAATAAATATTGTTAAATGTCAATACTACCCAAAGCAAGCTACACATTCAATGCAATCCCAATCAAAATTGCACCAGCATTCTTCTCAAAGCAATCCTAAAATTTGTATGGAACCACAAAAGACCCTGAATAGCCAAAGTAATATTGAAGAAGAAAACCAAAATGAGAGGCATCAGAATCCCAGACTATAGTCTCTCCTAAAAGCTGTAATCATCAAGACTGTATGATACTGGTAGAAAAACAGACACATATACCAATGGAATAGAATAAAGAACCCAGAATTGGACCCACAATTGTATGGCCAAGTAATCTTTGACAAAGTAGGAAAGAGTATCCAATGGAAAAAAGACAGCCTCTTTAACAGATGGTGCTGGGAGAAATGGACAGCAACATGCAGAAGAATGTAACTAGATCAATTTCTCATACCATACACCAAAATAAACTCAAAATGGATGAAGGACCTGAATGTGAGACAGGAAACCATCAAAACCCTAGAGGAGAAAGCAGGAAACAACCTCCTTGACCTCAACCGCAGCAATTTCTTACTTGACACATCTCCAAAGGCAAGGGAATCAAGAGCAAAAATGAACTATTGGGACTTCATCATTATTAAAATCTTCTGCACTGCAAAGTAAACAATCTATAAAACTAATAGGCAACTAATGGAATGGGAAAAGATAGTGGCAAATGACATATCAGATAAAGGATTAGTATCCAAAATCTATAAGGAACACACCAAACTCCACACCCGAAAAACAAATAATCCAGTGAAGAACTGGGCAGAAATCTTGAATAGACACTTTTCAAAAGAAGACATCCAGATGGTCAACAGACACATGAAACGATGCTCAGCATCCCTCATCATAAAGGAAATACAAATTAAAAGCACTCTGAGATACCACTTCATGCTGGTCAGAGTGGCTAAAATGAGCAAACCAGAGGACTCTAGATGCTGGTGAGGATGTGGAGAAACAGGAACCCTCTTATATTATTGGTGGGAATGTAAACTGGAGCAGCCCCTCTGGAAAACAGTGTGGATGTTCCTCAAAAAATTAAAAATAGAACTACCCTATGACCCAGCAATTGCACTGCTAGGAATTTACTCAAGGGATACAGAAGTGCTGATGCATAGGGGCACAGGTATCCCATTATTTATAATAACCCTTTCAACAATAGCCAAATCATAGAAAGAGCCTAAATGTCCATCAGTTGATGAATGGATCAAGGTGTTGTTTATATATACAATGGAATACTACTTGTCAATGAGAAAGAATGAAATCTGGCCATTTGTAGCAACGTGGATGGAACTGGAAAGTATTATGCTAAGGAAATAAGCCAGGCAGAGAGAGACAGATACCATATGTTTTCTTGCATATGTGGATCAGGAGAAACTTAACAGAAGGCCATGGGAGAGGGGAAGGGGGAAAAGTTACAGAGAGGAAGGGAGGCAAACCATGGAAGACTCCTGAATACTGAAAACAAACTGAGGGTTGATGGGGGTGGGTTATGGGCATTGAGGAGGGCACTTGGGATGAGCACTGAGGGTTGTATGGAAACGAATTTGACAATAAACTATATTATTAAAAAAAGAAAAATTACAAATAAAAAATTAAAAAAAGAATAGGTGTGTATCATGGTCATACCTCTAGGGCAGATCAAGGACGTTATGTCCTGAGGGTGCACTTAAGGGTGTGGTTACAAAGAAGAAAGAATTGTGAGGGGGTGGGGAGCTATGCTCAAGGTTTCAAGTCACATAACAATCAACATGGATCCAAGACGGCATTAGTCTGGTTCACACAATGTTTCTCTGAGACCCTCACTGTGCTATACTGTCTTAGGGTGCTCTTTCCAGAGAACCAATTTCTCTCCCCACTGACACCACTTCCAGGCCTACAGTAAATATAACCACCCCCAGGAGTGCCCTGAGCCTCCAGAAGACTTACATCTTCCATTCCCAGACCACCATGTCCCATTCTCCCCACTCACCTTCTTGACAACCCCCCAACACATCCAGGTCACTATTTTCTCCCTCTTTGCCACTCTTTGACTGACAACTTTCCTATACTGTCCAGCCCATGGTCCACCATGTTGACCATTTCTTGTGAAACCCTGGCCTATCACACCACCCAGCCAAACCCTAGCCCTGCATCAGTCAAACCCTCTGAGTGATATCAGAGAAACCTCACACCTGGACCCCCTGACCTGTCCAGGGGGCTAATACATCCCTGTATGAGTCAGGTTCTTCTGAGAAACAAGATAGGACACATAGGTATTGGCTCACATGATTAAGGAGGCTAAAAAGTTCCATGATCTTCTGGCTGCAGAAGTAGGAAAGCCAGTAATGCAGTTTGAAGACAGATCAATGTCACAGCTCAACAGTGAGGAAGAGAGCAAATTCAGCCTTCCTCTTTTTGTTCTGGATGAGGCCCACTCACATCGGGAAAGGCCATTTGCTTTACTCTGTCTACCAATTCAAATGCTAATCTCTTCCAGAAACATACTCACAGACACACCCAGAAATCATATTTAATCAGCTTTGTGGCCATCCCATGGCCCAGACAAGTAGACACATGAAATTAACCATCACAATCCTCCCATTCCTTTTCTTTTCTCCATGGCAACTAGTTCTTCATTATTTCACCTCCCTAATCATTGACACCACCTCCCACTCTCACTTATCCCTATTACTCAGCAGAATCTCCATTCCCAATGCACAGAAAAAGTGGGATACATTAGAGAACCCATATGAGAAACTGTTCAATTTCTGCCTCTCTTTCCAGAAGTCACTAGCAGATCTGTAAACATGTAAAGCTCCTCTCCTTGGGTTTTGCCTCAAATCAGTGCTTCCTCTCCTCATCTAGGCTAATTCCTCCACACATACTCCAATCCTCACCCACCTTACCTCCTGTCTACCTCCTCATAAACAGGCTTCGGGATTCCCCACTTTGAGAGCCTTTTCCTCAACACCACTCTTCTCTGAGTCAAACTTCCAGAAGTGCTCCCTTCTTAATTGTATCCCACCTTGTTGCATGCTGTCTGCTGTCCCCAGCTGTCAACATATTGCCCATCCAAAGCCTCCTTGTTTTTTCAGGAAAGACACTATTAGCACTCCTGTAACTAGATCAGAATCTGGACCAGAAGCTGAAACTCCACTCTCCTCCAGGATCTCCTGACCCTAATCTACTTTGCCTTTTCTTTTCTCTGCCACTCCCTCCAAGACCTCTGAGGTTTATTTTCACACAATTGTTTTTTGTAAAACTTGGTGATCATTAGCATTCCATCTCCAGCCTATTAGCTTCTTATTTATGGCATTCTTCCTAGGCAATCTAATACTTCCCCAAGATTTTAAATATCTGATGAGCCCCTGTCTATATCACATGGTTAAACCTTACCAACCTGAGCTCAGCTTGCAGGTCTCTTCTGCTACTGTATTCTTTCATCACTCTCTTTCTCTGCTTTCTCTGGTTGCATATTCTCTCTCTCTATTTCTCTGCTTGCTGTCCCTCCTCCTCCTCCTTCTCCTCCTTCTCTCTCTCTCTCTCTCTCTCTCTCTCTCTCTCTCTCTCACACACACACACTCACAAATTTTCTTCTGACATTTTAAAATCTGAAATTGTTAATTTATGTCCTTGGAGGAGTAGACACCAAAATGGGATTATGTGTGTAAGAATTTTATTAAAAGTAATACTTGTGACAGAAAATGGAGAAGGAGTGAAAAAAGCTGGGGAAGTCATCAGACAATGATGCAAATCTGATCCCAGGTGAAGAAGGGGAGCAAGAGTAAGTTTGGGTGGGAGCATCCTACATAACAGTGCAGTTAAGGAATATAGGATAAGGCTATCAAGGAATTCTTCAGGAAAAGCCAGCCATCAGAGAAAGCCCAGCTCCCATTTCCCCAGGAACTCCCTGCCTGACTCTATCACTGGATAGGAGCAGCTCCTGGAAGCTTTGGTGTAAACACTGGATGTTCACAACACTGCAGTCTGGTCCAACTCTTTAACTGGGGATCCATCAGGTGCATTCTTGTGGCTACCAAAGTGGCCAAACTCTGCTGATACAGGAGACTTCCTGAGGGGCCATCCTGGGACACATGTTTGCCTATAGTGCTGAAATCTGACAGATCCTTCTCCTTCTCCACAGACAGCACAAGTCTCTCAGGTCCTGGGGGAGTCAGGCTTAGACAAGCAGTGAAGAGGCACATACTCTTTTAGGAAAGAGGAAGTGGAAGGAGTGGATGGGCCTTGACTGGAACTGAGAGGCCACATTAAAGGTGGTGGGTTAGAATGGAAACAGGACCCAGCAGCTGTGGTCTGATCAGATGTTTGCTACCTTGAGGCAGTGTTTAATCATTGTATTGTGTACCAGATTGGCATGTGTCATACTTTATCATGTTGTGAGAGTCACCTGAAGAGCTGATTAACCATGGCTATTGGGGTCACTCCTAGAGATTCTTGGGATGAGTCTGAGAATTTACTTTTCTAACTAGCTCCCAGATGATGCTGGTATTGCCAGCCCAGAGACCACACTACTCAAAGTATAATTTTGGCAAGAGAAATGTTTGACTCTCATCCCTAAACTTTGGCCACTTCCTTTCTGGGAAGGAAAGCCACACTTTGAGGTGAGGACCCAAGGATGTACCTGTTTGCCTTGGGTACCTACTGGCTAGACCTGGTCCTTCTTCTCAACCCATGTAGTAAATTACTGTCTTTGCAGCTGCTTCTATTTGGAGGGAAGACATAGAAAGAGGCACCAAGCACATTCAGAGATGGAGGAGACCAATGCCCATCTATGTTATTCCTGTCACTTGTTTGGACTTGCTCCTATTTGGGGCTACATTCTGCACTGAAAAAAAGACATTCTCATGTCTTATGGGTGGTCACCAGAGGCTTCATGAGGGATGCAGGATCCAAAGGGGATTCAGATGGTTGGAAACAAAGTAGTGAGTGGAATAATTCAGACATAGGGAGCTGCATGTGCCTCAAGTTACACTCGTGGTATGGTAAAGAAGGGGTTCATGCTGGTGCCATGCAGTCCTAGTGCAAAGAAGAGAACACCACTGATGACACACAAAAGCACCAAGTCATGGAGACACTAGGCTGAGAATCTGCCCTCTTCCCTACAGGTTGGGAGATCCAGGTGGATGGGGTGGCACAAGAAAAGCCATCTAGGAAAGCCAGAGCCAGAGTGGAGCACAGAGCAGAATTGGCAAATGAGGGAGGGCCCGTTTGAATCCTATCTCATCAGACTATATGTGAGCCAAAAAATAAGGCCTTGAAAAGGAAACAGAGAAAGAAGCAGAAATGAAGAATCTGTAGGCCTGATAGGTGATCAGAGAACACATCTCTGACTTGATAATGAAAGCCAATGAGGAAGTATGAGTCAATTTGCAGCTAAGTTCTCAGGAGTAGAAATGCTCTTTTTCTATTCCAAAGACAGGTCATACATTATAAGGAGAGGAAAAAAAAAGGGAGGTAGTTATTTTAATTATATTTTAATTAAAGAGTCATCCATTCTTGAAAATAATACACTTGCTATCTGATCTTTGGGTTCTAAGGAGACCTACTTTCCTGGCCTGCCCTAGCATTATCCCTTTAATTATGCCCTCACTGGGGAAGGGTCTACTCTTTGAGCCCAGCCTGGCAGTGCCAGCTGATCAGGACAGGCAGGATATTCAGTCTAGTAGGACCACAGAGTCTTACTGTTACCCTTCCTTTCAGAGTGATGCTGCCATAGCCAAGGAACAGTGGAGGGATGGAGGGCACCGGGAGCTGGAAGAGGAAAAGAAGGACCTTTTCCAGAGGCTTTGGAGGAAGTATGGCTTGGCTGACACCTTGATTACAGACTTCTGGCCTCCAGAATTAGTAGAAAATAAATTTCTGTGGTCTTAGCCCACTTAGCTTGTGGCATGTTGTTACGGGAGCCTAAGCACACTCACATGGAACTGTGCCTGGCTATGGGAAGAATGAGGGGGCAGGTGGGTGAACTGAATTAGCAGAGCCAGGGGCTGTCTTTGTGCCTTGGGCCTCCTTCACATGCCCCACATGTTACCCTGAGCACCTGCTCAGCAGTTCAAAGAGAGGCACCAGCAGAGCCAAAGAAATTTCTATCCCTGAGCCCCAGAAACCTCCATGAGAGCTGCACTGGAAACTAATTCTTTGTCCACCTCACCATGTTGGTCCATGAGCCTTGGGACCCACATCCAGCTCAGTGTGGGGCTCCGGACTTGGAATCTGCTATCCTCTTAAGGCACCTACCTTCCATCTGGGAGAACTTAAGCATGTCTAAGCAATTAGAATAAATCAAACAGATGTTCCTTCGGTGTGTTTGTGATCACTTTATAATTAACTAATGGGCTTTCTAGCAGCCACTTTTACGGGCATCTAATGGCTACATAATGAGATTGCCTACACTGTGGCTACATTGTGTCAGAGAAGGAGAACTATGGGACTTTGAAAATGTATCCTGACGTCTAGCCATCACAGAGCCACAGCCACAGTCCCAGAGCCCAGCAGAGGGGCCTTGGTATCCACATGTCCCCAAGTGCACCCTGCACTCAGTCCTGGAATGTGTGATGCCTCCAGCCCCTCAAAAGGAGCAACATGGTGGTGACCACTCACAGAAGGGAATGTCCACATTTCCTCATTTGTTCCTCAACAACTATACAAAAGAAGAGCCTGAAGCTCAGAAAGGTTTTAAGTTAAGAGGGCAGAGCTGGGTGTTGGCCACAGCTTCAGATCCTTAAACCAGCACTCTGAAATCAGAGTTCTGGGTAGAGCAAAATGAATTGGGGATATAGCCATCTCTGGACTGTCTTCCTGCTCAGCCCTGGTCCTTGGAGTCCCCTGAAGCCTAGAGAGAGGTGCTGGGCTGGGACAGGGTCTCATAATGAGGTAAATGCAAAACAAATAAGTGCCTTGAGGTAAATAATCAGGCAAGATCCTTGGAAAGTGGAATTGTTCAATAATTAGATTTTGCTAATGATTTAAAATGCTCCTTTCAAAGGTTCCTTTTTTAGCTTTCCAAAAATTGTGCATTCCCATGCAGATGGAGTGAAAGGGGACTGAGAACCATCCTCTGTCCCTAAGATGAGCCAGCAAAACCACTACCTGGTGCTGGTATTGGTATCTCTTTCTTCCTTCATCTCTGTTCTCTCCCTTCCTTCCTACACTCCTCTTTCTCTCCCCCCACTTCCTCTCTGTCCTCTCCCCTTCTCTTTCTACAAGGCCTCCTAGCCTTAGCTGATATGGGCACCAAATGCCAGACCTCTACTATGCAGTGTTCATAATCAGAGGGTCTAAAGTCTAATCATTTGGGTTCAAATCTTGGCTCTGCCAAGTATGAACTGAGTGACCTCAGGGAATTTACTTCTTCTCTCTGATTTCCAAACTTCCCATCTAGAAGGTGACCATCATAAACATACCTCTGACTTAGGGCTCATTTTTTAATACAATTAATATTTGAAAGTCTTCCCTGTGCCAGGCACTTTTGGCGGCTTTGTCTGCAAAGCAATGAATCTGAACTAGGCAAAGCTCCTGCTTTCCCTAGGGGTGGGCAGACAATAAACAAAGGGGTAAGAGGGGTTAAGAAGTAAACACTGCAGAGCAGAGGCAGGGAGCACTAGCAGGAGCATACTCAGGAAAGGCTTCTCTAAAGCAGCAGAGGTACTGGGCTGCAAATGCAGCCCTAGAACACAGCAACAGGGACAAAAGCTAAGCAGGGGAATGGAAGAAAAGGGCTGGTGTCAGATGACTTCCTCTGAGTCTCTGGATTCAGCCATGCCTGAAGTGACATCTACCTTCTTCAACTTTGTAGTTCTTTGAAATAAGGCACTTGACACCATGCCAGTCTGCTTTTTTTTTTCTTTTTTAATTTTTAAAAATATTTATTGATTTTTAAGAGAGAGACAGACAGAGCATGAGGGGTGGGGAGCAGAGAGAGAGGGAGACACAGAATCCAAAGCAGTTTCCAGGCCCTGAGATGTCAGCACAGACAGGGGCTCAAACCCACAAGCCATGAGATCACCACCTGAGCTGAAGTTAGACATTAACCAACTAAGCCACCCAGGCGCCCCCCTTTTTTGAATTTTTTAATCAGAGTTGGGTTTCTGTCACAGACACCATCCAAGTGGTTAAAATCTTATTTGTTTATTTTTCTATTTGGAGGGTGCAAATATTTCACTATGTGACCTCAAGCACTAGTGCTGTGTGTGATGTGTGAGGAAGGTTGTTGGGGTGAGCAGTGAGCACACATCTCTATCAGAGGAGCAGGTGGCAGGTGATGGAGGGCAGGAGCCCTCAGACCCATCAAGAACTCAGCTCACTCTTGGTGAAAGCGCTTCAGGCATCCCCATGTGTCTGCGGACTCCTTTATTAATCACTCCCTTGAGTCTAAAATGCAGTTCTTTTATTAAAATTATGAAACCATCAAGCAGCCTGACAATGAAAATAATGCCTTCATAGTGTCTGTGTTGTAACAATCCTGCACGTGTTTTTTGAGCAATATATTCATTCCTGTGACTATTGAGCAGGCAGGAACATCAGAACAGCATGATTAATGGGGCCCTCCCCTGCCTTCCACAGCCAGTGACAGGTCTGGGAGAAGGAAAGCAAAGTCTTATTCTATCAGGGCTAGATTATTAATAATTCCATTCCCTTCAGACCAACCATGATCATTAATCTACTTTGAGCCTCAAGCTCTAGAAAGGCTGAAGCTTTGACTACGTGTGCAGACTGAGACAATTCCACTTCCTTCCTCCCATGCCACACTGAGGATGTGCCTCCATGCTCCAGTCTGCAAACTGAAGTAGGAAGAGAAGGTTCTAAGGAGTTAGAAACTTTGGGTGTAGACGTCCATCATTTGGTGCCTAGGTCTATGAAAGTTGGATATAGCTCTTCCATATCCTCTTTAGGACACAAGACCTCAAAACCAAAGAGTAGGGCCTGCTTGTACTTCTGCTAGGCCTCCAGGCCTCCCCTCTACTGGGCTAGAATAAGTAGTCTCACTAGGAGATAAGACCCAACTGTGCATGCTCAAGGCATACATTCACAATGCAAGAACATTAGTCCATCAAGTATGCTCGCCTCTTCAGTGGGGGCAGGGATGCTCAGACATGATCCAGGCCACAGAGCAGAGGAAGAGCACCAGGATACCCATGACACATACAGCCTGAGGCTGAAGGAACTGTCAAGACTGGGAGGGAATGGTGGGCAGTTGCAGGGCTTTATCTGGAGTGTCTCTAGCTTTTACGGACACTAAGGATCAGAGAAGGAGGACAGAAAGTGCTCTCTAGCTCCCCCTCTGGCACCTCTTCCTCTTTTCTGGACCACATTTCCTCTGTTCCAAAACCCAACTCTTCCTAATGAGATGCAAAAATACTATTGGCTGGAATTCCTGGGAAGGAAGACTCAGTTATTTGCATAAGAGTCTGTATCTGTTTCTGCCCACACAACACTTCTGACACCAAGTGTGAAGGTTTTTTTTCCTCATATCAACCAATATCCAACTCTCCAAACACTCTTAACTGTGTGTCCTGTGTCCTGCATTTTGTTGCAAGTCTAACACTACCTACCTGGAGTTAGCATCAGATCCCACAAGTTAAGAACTCAATCCCATAAGACTGTTTCCATTTCAAATGTCAATTGCAAGTCTTGGACCTTCTGTACTTCTAATTGACTCACTATAAATCAAGGGGTTCTCATGAGCCCCTTCTCAGGTTCAGTAATTTGCTAGAACTGCTCATAGAACTCAGGGAAGCACAATGCTCACTCTGGAAGAGTATGGAGCATAGGATTTTCTATCTCTATGACATTGGGGTATGCCACTCTCCTGATGCATGGGATGCATTCACCAACATGGAAGCTCCCTGAACCTCATCAGTTAGGGACTTTAATGGAGATTTCATTCATCACATGGACACAACAGTTTATTAACTCAATCTTCAGCTCCTCTCCCTTCCCCGGAGATTGGGGGGAGTACAGCTGAAAGTTCTGGGCTTCTCAATCTTGGTTCTTTCTGGCAAAACTATCTAGGGTCCCACAAAAAGTCATCCAATTAGAACACAAGAGGCTCCTGTCACCCAGAAAATTCCAAGGGATTTAGGAGCTCTTTGTCAAGAACAAAAGATGCTTCTATAACCCCTATCACTCAGGAAATTACAAGAGTTTTAGGAAGTCTTTGTTATAAATAGAGGACAAAAGCAAATATTATGTCACTAAGGCCCACTATACGAAGCCCTCTTAGGATAGAAACTGAGTCCCTAGGAACACCTTATGAAGCTAAGAACCTGGGGCACCTGGGTGGCTCAGTCGGTTGAGCATCAGACTCTTGCTTTCAGCTCAAGTCATAATCCCAGGGTCATGGAATCAAGCCCTGTGTCCTACTCCACACGGACTGTGGAGCCTGCTTAGGATAATCTCTCTCTCTCTCTGTCTCTCTCTTTCTCTCCCCTCCCCTGCTTGTACATGCATTCTCTTCTTTCTCTCTCTCTGTCTCAAAAAAAAGTAAAAAAATAAAAAAGAAACTAAGAACCTGAGTTCTTACTACAAATCTTGGGGATACTTAAAGTTTCCCCAGGACTTCTCATGATGGACATAGCTCTTTTGATCTTTCCATGGTAAGGAAACAACCCCTAAAGTGAGACCAAGATAGAGGCTCTATCTTTCCTACGTCAAAGGGCAGACCTGTACTCTCATGCAGGAGCCTGTAAATCCCTTCTGCCAAATCTGGACTCTGAAAGGCAGGAGGAAGACGAAGAAGCCTTAGAGTAGAATGGCATTTGAGAGCACCTCTTCAGGTTTCTTATTCGGTGGATAAGGAAAGAAAGCCCAGAGAAGAGATGGCTTGCATAGGGTTGCACAGTTAGGAAGTGAGGGACCAGGAATCTCACAGGGGCAAGCTGTGCCCAGAACCCATTTGGGCATTGTTGGCACACACTTGGTGTCAGGAACATTCTTTGTCCCAGCCATCCTGTGTCATGGCTACTGGAGGCAGGGGCCAGGTGAGAACACAAGTGGAGAGCTGAAGAAGAAGATGAGATAGAGTAGGCTCCTGGTGGTGGTGGGAAGTTGTAAAGGTGTTGAGAAGGCAGAAGGGTGCTGTGGTTTCCTCACCAAGCACCATCATGTTCTGGTTTGCATAAGAAAAGCAGACAGTAGGGGACTGTGGAGACACCCTGACCTGCTAAACTCTGGAAGCCAGGTGAGCACCTGGGAATGGGCCCCCTGGAGGAGGTATGCAGAGTGTGAATGGCAGATTAGAGCAAGGAAAACACACAGGGATACCAAGGAGGAAAGGATGAGCCTTGGGGTGCTGTGGCTCCAAAAGCACCAACCCCTCCCATTCTGGGATACATTCCCCTTTGCCAGCCTCTTCCAGACTGTGGGGCTGAGAGGCACAAGAGGCAGCAGGGGAGACAACTGAATTCTAGCACCAGTGATTGAGCTGAGGGCAAACATGCCCTGCCTTTGTTCTTCTTAATCTAAATTGAATCTAGGTGGGGAAAGATTACAGAGGATGGAAGTGAAAACCCAGCTGCCTTTCAAAGTTACACTGATCAGAATGGAAATGATCTTGGAGGCTTTAAGGAGGGGTGGCTGGTCCTGGTTCAAGACTTACTTCACTTTAATTCACATCCTTTTGTGGAGCAAAGGGCAGGAATAACGTCACAATTGAAAAACAACAAGGCTATGGGGGCGCCTGGGTAGCTCAGTCGGTTAAGTGTCTGACTGGCTCAGGTCATGATCTCATGGCATGTGGGTTTGAGCCCCGCGTCGGGTTCTGTGCTGACTGCTCAGACCCTGGAGCCTGCTTCTAATTCTGTGTCTCCCTCTCTCTCTGACCCTTCCCTGCTCACGCTGTCTCTATCTGTCTCTCAAAAATAAATAAAACATTAAAAAACAAAAACAAGGCTCTGGCCACTGGCAATTGTGCTGAGGCCAGGAAGACTCTAAGGCTGGCATCACACTCTCCCATCTGGAGGCGAGGCTTCTCAGGGTCCAGAGGCTTCCCCAGCAGAGAGAGGAGCCACATGCTCACCAGTGCATGATCTCCCTGCCCCTGATCTCCCAGTCCTTCCACCTTCACCACCCAGCCTTACAAACCCCACTTGTGCTGGAGAGGGTAGTAGCCCTGTCTGAACCTGTCCACTGTGAAGTCTCTCCCATCACTGCCCCTTATACAGAGAGAACATTCTCCTGTGTCCAAGCTGGCCTGGTCTCCAGGGTCCAGCCTGCCAGTGCCCCCAGGAGCCCCATTCTGAATAGTCCAGCAGGGGTTTGGGGCAGAGCCTGGGATACTGGCAGTCAGCTTCCTCTGTTTCCTTAGACCATAGAGGAAGATGATCCCACACCCCTCCTTATCTCTCCTGAAATTAAGCAGCATTCTCTCAGGCTGCAAAAAAAGCAGTCCATGGCTATTTTCGTGTTAATCTAAATTAAATCTGCAAATGGAAAGGGGACCTCCTGTGAGAACAAGCCATATCCACCAGCTGTGGGCAGGCACCTGAGGTAGAGCTAGGTCTCCAAGTGAATGGGTGGTGCTGCGCCTGCGCTGGTCCTGCTGGACTGGTTAGGGAACTGGGGTCTTGATGCCTGACTTGCCTTTGTGGAGGTCCCTGGAATTCTAGATGTCATGTATTTAAAAACGGTCTGTCCAAACGGTGTTAGAATTGAGAAAGGGAGAAGTGGAGAGATGTACTGAATCTTAGTGTCTAACAAGCCAGGATTTGCAAGGCAGAAGCCAACAAGAGCCATTGCTTTTCCTCTCTTATAAATACAGGTTCCCTACAACCCGCATGGCCTGAGCTAACTTGCCCTGAAATCTCACCATGGGCCTCACTCTGGGCTACATTTTCTTGTCTCTAGAGGGCTCTTGTCAAAGTGAGATAATCTGTTGTCCCTGGTGAGGAAGATCCAAAATGTGGGGCACTAGATCAGGATAGTGAGTTATTGGGAAAATGAAGTCTTCAAGAACCTTATGCAGCTGATAGGGTTAGCAGATAAAATACAAGATGTCTACTTAAATTTGGCTTGCATATAAACAATAGATTTGTGTCTGTGTAAGTACATAGCATGCAATATTTGAGGCATATTTATATGAAAAATAATCATTATTTATCTGAAATGCAAATATAACCAGACATTCGTATTTTTATTTGCTAATTCTGGCAACACCAGCTGCCAAGGGCCAGTTGTATCTTGGAAATGAGACCCGGGGAGCTACAAATCTAGTGCTTCCCCCAACTAGTTAGCCTTTCAAGAAAGCGAGCAGACAATCCAACCAAGAATTGCTTCATTACTGCACAAAAGCCACCACTTCATAAGTTTATAAATGGAACCCTATCTATATCAAAGTCTGTTTAGTGAGGTCTTCTCTGTCTGAAGAAATAGGCACATCCCTTGTCATAGTCAACGTCTGAGTCCCCTTGAGTCAGGGCTTTCGGATTTAGTTCTGTTTCTTCTGGGTAAAACCTCTCTAATGCTCAGTGACCAGATCTGTAAAATGGGATCAATAATCTCTTCTATATCTTTCCATTAGTTGTCAGGAGCAAACAAGATATTCTAGGAAAATATTTGGTGAACCATGAAGTATTTTAAATCAAATGCCACACAGGAGTTGTGTTTCTCTTAAAATATGATTATTGAATTCCACTGAGCAGAAATGTTTCATCTGGTCCCTCCTGCCTCTTCAGCCCCACGCTGCAAAGCAGGCTTCTTTCATGGTGCCATTGTCCTGCTAGTTCATGGGATCCATCTGGCTCTGGGCAGGATACTGGCTGCCTGTTAGAATGCAGAGGTTCACCACAGACATTTACAATCAAACCTCTCACCCCTTGTTCCCACATCTGCCAACAAATATTAGTATTCAATTAGCATTCTTCAGCTTGAAGTATCATTTGTTTGCTTGTTTTTTTTTTTTTTTTTTTAAGAAGATAAAGCCTGCAGGGCACAAAATTAGTCAGGAGTGGGTATGATTTAAGCTATTTGGTCTACCTAAAATATATAGATTGATAGATAGATAGCAAGGACATATCTATGCATGTAGGTTTTGCTGCCATATTTCCAACAATATATTCAACAAATGTTCCCTGAGCCTATTCTGTGTTGGCTCTGCCTTCTGAGAAGTGTAAGCAGGGCTGCTGGAGCTGCTCAGTGTCAGACAGGGTACTTATTAGACCTTTCTCCTGCCCTGGCTTTACAGGGCAGCACCCCAGCCTCAGATCATGCCCTGCCTCTCTCCACACCCTCTTCACCCTCCCTCTCTGGAGTGGGCAAATGGGGCGCCACCAAGGTCCCCAGATCAATGGGTGGCACTGGACTTGGCATCACCTGGCAAGGCTGGGGTCTCACTGCCCCAGAGCTAGTGTTGGCCTCCACTCTTATACTGCAGTGAGGTTGAGGGATCTCTTTCATGGCTAAACCTGCCGAGACTCAGCTTTCTTTTTCTTTCTTTTTTTTTTTTTTTTAGGTTTTTCTTTATTATTTTTTTTCTAATAGTTTATTGTCAAATTAGTTTCCACATAACACTCAGTGCTCATCCCCACAAGTGCCCTCCTCCATGCCCCTCCCCCCTCCCCCCCACATCCAGCAGACTGAGTCAGAGCTTTGTGGCAGCCCACCGCTGACTCAGCTCATTTCCTTCTCTGCTTCCTTTCTGGTTATTGGTAGACACTATTTATCTGCCTTATCCTGTCTGGGACATCTCTAGCTCCAGAGCGAGGTCAGCAGTTGCTCTCAGTACCTACCTCAGGGCTGAGCACACAGGAATATGTAGATTGGGACTCAATTAGAATTCCTAGAAATCTACACAAAGTATTTTCCAAAGTAGTTAAAAAAATAAATCCATAAATACCATGGAGCACATAGCAAGACAAGCAGCATACTGTGGTATTGGGTCATCTTACCAGCAGGGAAATCAGCTCTGAACCAGTGGAAGCCTGTAGGTTCCTCCGGAGGGAAGAGATCATTTATACCCTATAAGCACAGCTGCCTGAAAATGTCAAAATAAATTTCCTTGCAGATTACCCATGCCCACCAGACTGGCCCAGGGTAAAGCAGGGGTAGAAGGTGGCAGACAGATGCAGAGTGACAGGAGGAAGTATATACTCCACGAATGTGGGAGGGCAACAGAGGTAAGCATGCAGTGATGGTCACTTTCAGCAGTCATTTTGCAGGAATGTGCTCAGAAGCCTGCCCACCCCCATTTCCTTCCCCCAGCTAGGTAGGTGTTTGTCTTCAGGGCAGACAGTGTCTTCCACTACTTATATAACCCAGAGGTTGTGGTTCTGGGGCACAGCAGGGCTTGCAGGGAAGGGAGAGAAGGCTGGCTTCTGATGAGAAGCTGGCAAACCCTCCTGGATTAGCACAAAGAGCACTAGGTCAGGTGCCAGGACAATGAGTCCTAGCCTTGGTTCCAGCTGGGTGTCATTCAGCACTGTGTCCCTTTTGACTCTCAGTATCCATCTCCTTGTCTAACTAACGTATGGAATATTTTACCAAAATTTCTTCTCTCATTCATTTAAGAACATGCATTAAGTACTTACTGTATGCCAGTCACTGGTCCAGACACTTGGGCTACATTAATCCCTACTGTGGAGGTAAATGTGCTCAGGATATAACTCTGAGCTCGGTGGTCAGGGGAGGCCCCATTGATAAGATGCCACCTTGTGATTTTCTTTTCCTTCAACCTGGAATGGCAAGGGCCAGGAGTGATGAATTTTTCACATACAAATAGACCAGGCCAAGAAAATCTTAATCTTTTTGCAAGTGAAGATCAAGAACTTATAAATTTGGAAACTAGGTTTATGAATTATACTTATATTAATTTAATTATATCAGTCTGTTTAATAATGTTTTATTAATCCAGTAGAAGACTTCCTATAAAAAATAATGAAAACTGGCATTTGAATCATTCCTGAAACAAATCATCTCCTGACCCCAATCTCCTTGACAAGTCATAAGTGAGGCCATTTTGGTGGATGTGTCACATCTGCTCTTCTAGGTACATTGCTCTTCTGGCTTCTATTCCACACTTGTTTCTAGCTTCTGGCACCCTGTTTTATTGGTCTTTCACAGAGCCAGCTATTTTTTCTCGTGTTTCTGTCCAATGCAATGCAGAGAAAGAGATCCAGATGGAAAACTTGGAGAGTGGGAGATGGGGTAGAAATTGTGGAGAGAGATTTCTTCTTAAGGAAGTAAATAGTAGCTTTTCCATCCCAAGGTTTCTTCAACAGTCAGAGAGGTCCCATTAGCTGTGGAAAGGGAGGGTTGCTTACACCTGCCTGCATATGGAAGAAAGGATTTCTATAAACTCTGTGAGCAACATTGGAGCAAAGTTAGACTATCCTACACAACCTTGGGATCCTGCTTCCTTGTTCCCAGAATCTGATTAAAATATTCTCCCACCCCACCCACGAGATCTCCAAGCCCTAGAGGTGAGGGAGAAAGGGAAATGCCTTTGTTCAGGATAATCACAGCTGTGCTCTGCAGCCTCTTTAGGTGGGGGAAGCTCAGAACCTGGAACCCCAGCTTCCTCTCTCCCACAGGTCATTCAATAGATAAGTTGCATTACTAGTAAGCTATGTCATAGACAAGATATAAAGATGCCAAGTGCTTGGAAGAATTCCTTGGGAGTCTCTCTACCGGCAAGGTTATAGGAGAGCCCAGGAAGTTGGTCCCTTTTAGAGCATAGCCTGATCTTTCCTGTTAGCCGTGTATTCCACTATACCAACTGTCTCATTGTACTACCCAAGAAGGAGAGAGCAGGAGCCTCTAAGACAGACCTACTTGATTAAAGGGGAGACTGGTGCTGGCTGCCAAGTCCAGAACTGTTTCATTTGAGCTGAGGAGTTATATCAGTGAGGAGCAAGTGGGAGAGAGGATTTTTGGCTCCCAAACCAGCTACATTAGGAGGACAGAGCTTGGAAGAGAAGATCCTAAGCCCACCTCTACCTCACTGGTCAGACAATGGTTGAGAATGACCCATGAAGCATCAAGGCTATGAAGGAGAGTGATGGTGGTGGTAGGGGCGATGAAGATGAGCCTGATGGAAGTAGCCCAAGTGTCCATCCACAGATTAATGGATATAAAAAAAGTGTGCGTGCATGCATGTATATAAAATTGAAGATTACTTTGCTATGAAAAAGAATGAGATCTTTTGAAACACTGTAGATAGACTTAAAGACTATTATGCTAAGTGAAAGAAGTCAAACAGAAAAAGACATACATCATATGATTTAATTATACATGGAATCTAAAAAACAACTCTCATAAACAAACAAAAAGCAGAGTCAGACCTATCAAAACAGAGAACTGATGGTTGCCAATAGGGTAGCAGGGAAGGGGTTGAACAAAATGGGTGGAGAAGGAGATACAGGCTTCTAGTTATGGAATAAAGAAGTCATGGGAATAAAATGTACGGCCTGTTCTCATGCCGGTCAGAGTGGCTAAAATGAACAAGTCAGGAGACTAGTTGCTGCTGAGGATGTGGAGAAATAGGCACCCTCCTACATTGTTGCTAGGAATGTAAATTGGTACAGCCCCTCTGGAAAACAGTGTGGAAGTTCCTCAAAAAATTAACAATAGAACTCCTCTATGGCCCAGCAATAGCACTGCTAGGAATTTACCCAAGGGATACAGGAGTGCTGATGCATAGGGGCACATGTACCCCATTGTTCATAGCAGCACTCTCTACAATAGCCAAATCATGGATAGAGCCTAAGTGTCCATCAACTGATGATTGGATCAAGAAGATGTGGTTTATCTATATTATGGAATACTACATGGCAATGAGAAAGAATGAAATCTGACCATGTGTAGCAACATGGATGGACCTTGAGGGTGTTATGCTGAGTGAAATAAGTCAGGCAGAGAAGGACAGCTACCACATGTTTGCACGTATAGGAGGATTAGGAGGAACTTAATGGAGGACCATGGGGGAGAAGAAGGAGAAAAATAATTGGGAAGAGGGAGAGAGGCAAACCATGAGACTCTTGAATGCTAAGGATATACTGAGGGCTAATGGGGACGGGGGAGACAGGAAGGGGGGAGATGGGCATGGAGGAGGGCACTTGTTGGGTTGAGCACTGGGTGTTATATGGAAACCAACTTGACAATAAACTATTTAAAAAAAACCAAAAATGGTATTGTGATGGTGCTGTATGGTGACAGATGGTAGCTATGCTTGTGGTGGGTGTAGCATAACTGTATGGAGCTGTTCAATCTCTATGTTGTATACCTGAAACTAAATATAACATTGTGTGTCAAATATACTAAAAAAAAAAAAAAGAAAAAAGAAAAGAAAAGAAAAGAAAAAGATGTTAGTGCTGCTGGTAGAGAAGATAATGAGGACATTTCCTTTATACCCAGTTCCTTGTCACATTGGACCCACCTACATGACAATTTGCTTTATCAAAGCCATCAAGAGAGAGAATCAATAGAGAAAATCAGCTAGCAAGGTGAAAATTAAAATCTAAAATTTAACTGTGGAAGTGACACCCATCACTTTTGCTATGTTCTATGAGTTAGAAGCAAGTTACAGGTTGCTAGGCCAGCCCATATTCCAGGGGGAAAGATGTTTACAAAGGTATGAACATCAGGAACTGAAGATCATTGGGGAGCAATGTAGAGTTTGCCCACTGCACTAACCCCCCCAGCTAAATTCAGTTGCATGAGATGTCCCAGGTGAAACTGGCAAAGGAATAGCATAAACAACTCAAAGAATTGTGAAGAAAAAATGTTATTGAAGCCACTAAATGTGGGGGGCATGGCGGTTATACAATAAAAGTAACTGAAGCCATCCAATTTCGTATTAGAAACGGTGTCCTGCTTTAACAAAAATCTAAAATGTATGGCATGGACCTTGAGACTGAGAAACAAACAGAGGCTATAAAAGTGGCTTTTGAAAAACTGCTGGTAGAGGCTGAAAATTCCTTTATGAAGCTGGAGGGAGAACAATGTTTCTTATGTGGGGGTGGAGTAATTGAAAAGAATTGCTTGTGGTAAGTTGGTAGATAGAAAATAAACCTAATGAACTTGTAGATAGGACTAAGGTGATTTCCAGGCAGTAGGTGGAACGTATCAACTGGCTCTTTATTTCTAATTTGTGGAATAAACTGAAGAAGGAACTGCTCAGTTTGCAAGCAGACTTTAGGGGAAATATAAGGGAGCCAGAATTGTCTGGTATGGAAAAGAAAACTTTTTTCTCATCTTCAGTTCTTTAGCCAGAAAAATTCCCTCTGAGTAAATTAAAACCTGAATGGAAATTAAATACAGGGTGCAACCACCTAAATGTGGCCTCAGGGTCAATCAAATTAAGGACACGGTAGAGAAATCCAAATGCAAACTCCTGACACTGTCCCTTTGGCCAAGATAGTAAATCAAAAGTAATACCACATTTTGAGTAAAATAGTAGGCCGCCCTCAAGGACTAAAGGATGTAGTGAAAGTGGTTTCCATCCTATCCCTTATTTTTAATTCACCTGGAGTTTACTCTGGTTTAAAGATTTTTTTAAAAAAATTTTAATGTGTATCTATTTCTGAGATGGAGAGACAGAGCGTAGTGGGGGAGGGGCAGAGAGAGAAGGAGACACACAATTCCAAACAGGCTCTGACACAGGGCTCGGACCCATGAACTGTGAGATCATGACCTGAGCCAAGTCAGATACTCAACCAACTGAGCCACCCAGGTGCCTCTACTTTGATTTTTTTAATAGGACCCTGGGGAAGAGGGAAGCAGTGAACAACACCATAGTTAATTAGAAAAGACTACTACTATGGAAAATTGACCCCCGCCAAGCTCCAGGTCCTAATCTTTGGAAATTGTGAGCGCTAATTTACACTGCAAAGGGAGTTTTCAGATTAATTTAATCTAATTAAATTAAGGCTCTTGAGATGGTGAGATGGTCCTGGATTATCTGGGTGAGTTGTAAAAGTCCTAATAATAATGAGTCAGAGAGAGATCAGACTATAGAAGTAGGCAATGTGACAACAAAAGCCAGATGCTATGCTTCAGGCTTGAAAGTGCAAAAAGGGACTGTGAACTAAAGAATGCAGCTCCAGAAGCTGGAAAGGAGAACATGGCCCTGTTGTTACAATTTCAGCCCAGTGAAACTAATTTTAAATTTCTGACCTCTAAAACTGTAAGAGAATAAAAAATGTTTTTAGTCACCAAGTTTGTGGTAATTTGTTACAAGAGTCAGAGGAAATTAACTAGCAAAAATGTAACCAAATTATAGCTCCTATTGTTATAGCTAAAGCAGAAATCATATTAGTAGAAGAAATCAACCTAATCTCTGGTATAAGTAGCAAATATTGATCTGGTGAATGTATTCTATACAATCACAAAAAAATCACAAAAGTGTATCATAAAGAGCAATGAAAAGATAGATTGCATTCATTTAGAATGAACAGCAGCATACATTTACAGTCTTGGCAGAAGTTTGAAGTTAACTCTTCTGTTGTCACAGTCCAGTCTAGTCCAGTTAGTTTGTTGTTTTGACCTTGGTTGTTTTGAAATTCCCTGGTACTGTATCCATGACATAATGTTAATTGAACCTAGGGAATATGAAGTGGCGAGTATAATGGATACACCAGTGGTTGGGGGATAAACAATTCATGGATTGGAGGTGATCTGAGAAATGCTGGACAGTATTCACACATGTAGCTCCTACCATTAAGAAAAGTGCACAATAATTAATAAGCCTCTTAACTTTGGGGTTAGCACATATCATATGTGAAAAATGCAATGATCAATTTATTGAATAACTCAGAAATATGCCAGTTTTGAGTGGAACACAGAACAAGAGACTGCTCTAGAGCATATTCAGGTTGCAATGCAATCAGTCCAGCCACATGGGCCATACGACAGGGTGCTAGAGGTATTCACAGTAAATAAAGACAGGATGTTGTCAGGCAGGTCTGAGTAGATGAGTCTTGGTGCAGACTCCTAAGGTTTGGCAACATGTCTATGCTGTCTTATATTAGATTACCAGGGCTGCTATAACAAAATACCACAGACAGGGCAGCTTAAATAACAGAAGTAATTTTTTCACAGTTCTGGAGGCCAGAAGTCCAAGATCAGGGTGCCAGCAGGGTTGGTTTCTGGTGAGAGCTCTTTTCCTTCCTTCTTGCTGTGTCCTCATATAGCTTCTCCTCTCTGCATGTTCACATAGGAGCAGGGGGAAAGGAAGGCGGGGCGGAGAGGAAGAGAGAAGAGAGAAAGAGAAGGAGAGAGATGTGGTCTCTTTTCCTCTTTTATTAAGACATCAGTTCTATTAGATTAGGACCCCACTCATACTACCTCATTTAGCCTTAATTACCTCATTAAAGTCCCTGTTTCTAAATACAATCATATTAGAAGTTAGGGCTGTAACACATGAATTTGGTGGGGGAAGGTGGAGGAAACAGTTCTGTCCATAACACATCTGCTACAGAAAATTATTCACCATTTGAACAGCAGCTCTTGGCATGCTACCAGATCTTAGTAGATACTTGATCATAGTACATCAAATTGCTTCCCAACATGATCTGAGCTTTGTCTCCTGAGCTGAGTATTGTCAGACTCACCAATTCATAAGTTGGGCAGACACAACAAATGTCATCATATAATGGCAATGGTACATTTGGAATCAGGCCGAGCAGATCCAGAGAATACAAATAAACTAACATTTGCCCCAGACCCTCATATCCCTTAACTCTGTTACACAGATGAGTATTCTTAATTCTATACTTATGGGCTTTCAAGTTTTCATTTTGACTACCTGGAAAAAAGAAAAAAGAAAAATCTCTGCTTCATCAATGGATTACCCAACATGTTAGTACAAGCCAAAAATGGACTACTTCTATTCTGTAGTACAATTTCAGAGGTGGCAAAAGAGAAAGCTTCTCAGTGGCTAGAGCTTTAGGCAGTGCACCTGGTTATTTACTTGGATTGGAGCAAGAACTGGCCTGGGATAAGAATATTTAGAACTTTAATGGCTTAGATGGTCACTAATGGCTTAGCTACTTACTCTGGAACATTGGGTGGGGTGGGGGAATTGGAAGAAAGGAGCCAGAGGTCTCAGGTGGAAGCCTAATGATGGATTTATGGGAGTGGTCTCTTTGCATCACATGCTGATACCACTAGAGAACAAAGATTACAGAAGAGGCACTGCTCAACTAGGTAGACCAGATGACTTGTCTTTGGCCACTCCAGTGCTTTTATAGTAGGCCTATGAATAGAATAGCCATGGTGGCAGTGGGCTCAGGCTGTTTCTCACTAGGAGTGATCTAGCCACTCCCATTAGATTGAAATTGGCCATAGTGAAAGTATTCACCTAACAAAACTAAGGCAAACTCTACAAATTGGAGCTCTTTCTCATACACAAGTCAATTTGCCAACATACTAGTGAATCCAGTAATCCAGTGGTGCTAATATATTGCCCAGAGCTGTTGGCAGCCTCAAAAATGCTAGAATGACTATTTCAAGGAGCAGCTAGGACACCAGATTGGGGATTGTCCTTTGAGTCTTAGGGGTGGTGTTTTTCAAGAAACAATACAAATTTTGAACCAAAGACCATATATGGTGATATGTCCACAATAGTTAGGGTACATTTTTCTGAGAACCAAGGAGTGAAAACGAGGTGACCCCTTTCCCAAATAAGCCTGATGGTGCACTTGGGAAATTTGTGCTTTCTGTCCCCAAAACTTCAGGCTCTGGTGGACTAGAAATCTTAGAAGGAAGATTTCTACCAGGGGACACAGTATGGGCTCCACTAAATCTAAAGCTATAGCTGCTACCTTCTCATTTGTGATTCCTTACACCAGTACACCTGTAGGCAAAGAAAGATGTTATTAACCTGGTGAAGTAATTCACCCTGCTTCTCATGAATGATAGAGTTGCTGCTCTCTCAATAGATGATAGATAGATAGATGGATAGATAGATAAATAGGTAGATAGATGATGATAGATGATAGGTAGATAGATAGATAGATAGATAGATAGATAGATAGATAGATAGATAAACGGAAGCCAGGAAGAGTGTGTCTGGAACTCAGGGAATTCACTTGGGTGGCAAATCTTGATGATTCCTTGTATGTTAATAACTGCAAATGACTAACTTCAGAAATCATGGCTTGACAATGGTATGGTAACTAGATGCTCAGATCATCAAGCATAAAAGTCTAGGTTAACAGAAAGCCACCTATACCCCTTGAAGTGCTGGTAGATGGTAAAGGGGTACTAGAAGTGGTGGTGGAGGAGTGATATGATGAATAGCAAGACCCAAAATCAGGAACACATGACCAACTGCAGCTTGTCCCATAAACTTCCTGTTTGTGTGTTATTTGTTTGGTCATTAACCATGACTGGTCCCCATCCTGAAGAGCAGCTGTTTTAAGGGTAAGCTTAATGTGGGTCACAAATGGACCTGGGACATCAAAGGATAGACCATGGCAGACACTGTTGGTGCCCCATCCATATCCCTCCTTCAGGTTGCATCACTTCATTGAGGCAGCTGACTTCAAATTGCCAATATCTGTCTTATTTCCAGAAGACTTTCTCCAAAGCCATGTGAATCCACTCTACCTGCTTGCAGCACAGGCCGGAAGTCCAAAAAATTAATATCCCCTAGGAGCAACTCTCCACTGACAATATTCCCCCAATTTCAGTGGAATAGCACTAAGACACATGTTCTTCCTCATTAACCAGAGTTCCCTACAAGATTAAGCTCTAGTTGACTGCAGTTAGATGTCTCAACAATGATCCTTTTCCCCCACCCCACCTTTTTATTTGCCATTTATTCTGTCTCATTTTCTCACCTCCCTATCAATATCTCAATCATCTCTCAGAAAATGACTTACATTTTAATCCTTATATCAAGGTCTACTTCTGGGGGAGAGCTAAACTAAGACAAATGGATACATTGGATATGGAGAAAAGTAGGCAGATTCTAAAACTATTTTGAAAGTTGAATCAATAATACTTGCAGAAGGATTGAATACAGGAACTGAAAGAAAGAGAGAAATCAGGGTTAATGCCTAGTTTTCTGACGAAAGCGACTAGGTAGAGAGTGCTATCTTTTACTGAAATGGGGGCAATTAGAGGCAGAGAAAATCAAGAGTTTCATTTCTTGACATTACATTTGAGATTTCTATAAAACAACAAAGCAGAGATTTCAATTGCCACCAAGATAGAAATTTGGAGCTACAACTTTGAGAAAAATTGTGACTTTGGGAAAATAGAAATGGTTGGAAGAAGTTGGCTGTCACCCTGTAACTTTCTATGACCTTGAAATCTGGTCAAAGCAGTTTGTCACTTCCCTCTGCCACAGAAACCAGCAATGTGCCAGTCAGCTGCTGCCCTATTAACCTAGTTCTGGTTCTCCAAATGAGAACACTTGGAGCAGGGCCCCAACCCTCAATGGATGTGCTCCACGAGTAAGAAGTGTCATTATTGTTATAAGCCATTAAGAATTTAGGATATTGTTAGCACAGTAGAAACGGGATTATCCTGACTGGTACAGAAATCCTTCCTTAATTAAAACAAGAGGTAAGAAATAGATGAGAAACATTTTTAAAGGTAGTTTTGGAATCTGATGTTAATAAATAATTTTACATGTAGTGGTACTTTAGAAGGAAAAACAGTATAAGCACTATTTCCTTTCCCCAAAAAACAACTACTAGAAAATGCTATCTAGTGCTGTTCCTCCAGCTAGCTTAACAGGAGGGTGACCTTTACGTGGATTGACATCCCAGAGTGTATGCAATCAAATGTAAAAAATTCATTATTGTGTCAACTCTCAGTTGGTTGTGTCAGAGACACAGAATGCAGGTCACACACAAACCCTTGAACCATTGTGCTGTAATTTCCTTATATACTGGATGTTTTCCTGCTGGTTTATTGTCTGATTTTGGCTTTGCTTCTGCTCACATTAAAAAGTCTTCATTCCTGCTGACAGGCAGGTGGAAACAGGTAAGGAATGAAGGTCTCCATGTGGATTCTCCAGGCACATCCACTCACAACTAATTGAGAACTGGTTGTGTTTTCCCCAGTACTTGAATGGGTGATTGCCTAGTGGGGGGTGAGTACACATACCCACCCTCCCCTTCAGGGTATTCTTGCTGCAGCTGCTTGCTGGAGTTTAAAATTCATTTACTGGAGACAAAACCTTTTATTCACAGATTAGAGAAATGGTTTCAATTGCAAATGTCCATTGGAGGTGGGGGAGGGATGTGTGTGGAGAAAGGAGGTATATAAATCAGGTCTAACCAGAAAAACAACTCCCTTTATGCTTTTACAAGAGGAGAAATTTAATGCAGCCAAGTGGTTGCATAAGTGATGTAAACTCAGAAATTAACAAGAGCAGAAAGTCACTGCTTCCTCTAGGCTGCTTGAACTAAAGGAGGGAGCTTGTGAAATTGAAACCATGAGGGCCATATTTGTTGGGGCTGGAGCCACAGAGGCAACTAACTGCTGCCAGAGAAAATGCTCAGGGCTGAGAAGAAGGGGAAGTAACATTCTGCTTCTCCTGCCCTCCAATCTACACCATTGGCTAAATGAGTTGGAAGTTAAAATGGTAGTCTAGAGAAAGCATCCTGCAGGAGTCAGACCTCTTGCAATACAGAACAGAACAAAGGCAAAATATGAATCGATGTTAAAACACAGGACTGACACAGGAAGCTATGGTACACAGGACTTGGGGTTGCTGTCTAACTAAATACAATTCATTCTTTTGACAGTTATGCCTATGCCATTCTCACATTCTTTAGAATCCTTAATCATACTATACTCCCTCCTGACTTCCCTTCCCCTATGTTGATCTAGCCATGAGGTCTGAAGAGGTTTAATAGATCCTATTACATGATCCTTATTGGGTGATTGGGAAAATCAAGGACATCTGACCAAGCTGAGGCAATCAGTCTTCACCAGTGTTTTTCCTACTGAAGCTGATGGAGAAGAGCCTGCTCTGGTTATAGAACTGTAAGCATGTGAGTCTGTACATGCTCCTTGTCCTTGCCCTCTGATGTGTGAAAAAAGTGATATTAGTAGGACAGAATATACCCAAGTTGATGTAGAGGGGGAAGCAAAGAAAGAGAGGAGAGAGAGGAGGTGAGGGCAGGGGGTGGGGAAAATGAAAAGAAAAATGAGAGAGAAAGAGAGAGAGAGAGAGAGAGAGAGAGAGAGAGAGGGAGACTAGATGGGTTCTGAGTCTGTCCGTGATCCTAAGAATTACTAAGGAGAACTCTACTCTTCTATAATATGGTTGCTTAAGCCAACAGATTTCCTTTCTGGCTTAATGTATTATATTAGATTTCCATCCCTTATAACTAAAACACAGAGATTTTCTGAGTAAGCAAGAAAAAGAACAAAGAGACTGACATCATGCTAAAACTTTTGCTAAGGAAAAAGAAAAGCTGAGAGGGGAAGAAAGTACAGGTGGCTTCACTGAATGCAGTACAGGCACCAGCAAGCCAGTGGCTGGGATACTAATGTGTGTACTCATGGTTTTACTAAGACTGTCCTACTTACATATGGATACAGATAGCCAATAAGATAAGCTAACATAATGAGGGGGAGCTTCTGGGAAATTCTATTAAAAAGAGGAGGGGCTGGTTGAGATGACAGTCTTCTTTAGCCCTGCACCCACACACCACACTGACTCACCCACACTCTCTTCCTTCTGCCTGCCACACAGACAAGTGGGTGCCATCTTGAAGTCATGAATTTGAGGACCTTTCCCTAAAAATCAGCAGGGCTGAGAAAGGAAAGGAAATTAAGTCCTTAGTGACAGTGTAGGGCCACCATACAGCCCTGGGCTGCTTATATTTCTCACTACCTGAAAGAAAAATATTGTGGGTTTTTTCCACTTTGTTTTTAATTATTTTATGTTATTTTAGCTACTGTTTTTCAAGTCTTAACTGTTCAGAACTGATCAGAATCCCTAACTGATAGAGAATCCATTTCTACCTTTTTATTAGAGGCCTTTTACCCATATGAAAATCTTGAGCTTCAACTTCTCTATAAGACCTTAGGAGGTGCAATGTCTGGCTCAGTAGGAAAAGCATGCAACTCCTGATCTTCGGGTTGCAAGTTCAAGCCCCATGTAGGGTATAGAGACCATTTAAACAAACAAACAAACAAACAAACAAACAAATAAATGCTTAGGGGAAAAAAGACCTTAGGAAGAGGAACCCAGCTGCCATGGCTTCTTTTTTTCTTTCCACTTTTTAAAAAATGTTTATTTATTTTTGAGAGAGGGAGAGACAGGGTGTGAACAAGCAATGGGCAGAGAGAGAGGGAGACACAGAATCCAAAGCAGGCTCCAGGCTCTGAGCTGACAGCAGAGCCTGACGTGGGGCTCGAACTCACAAACTGCAAGATCACGACCTAAGCAGAAGTTGGACACTTAACTGACAGAACACCAGGCACCCCTGCCATACCTTCTTTATGGCCAGAGTGAACCCAGCAAATGCTGGTAAGGCATGTTTGGACAGAGAAGCTTGGGGATGGGTAGCTGCAGGACCTGAAGCTTGTGGAGGTGAGACATATAGATGGCTCTTAGGTTGTCCAAAGTCTGAAAGCACAAAGAGGCACTCATCACACTGTCAATCATTCACCTATTGCCCCAAAGCCTGCCTCTTCCTCACATAAAGGAGGGCTCTTGCTTCTCTAATCCTGATCTGGCCAAGGGACTTGCAAATGTAGGGGTTTCTTTGCATCATTCATCTATGATCATCAATTCCTTTCTGTAATGGTAATTTTATGTGTCAACTTGACTGGACCACAGGGTGTCCAGATATTTGGTTAAGCATTATTCTGTATATGTCTATGAGGGTTCTTCTGGATGGATTTGCATTTGAATTCATAGACTGAGTAAAGCAGATTACTATTCCCAATGTAGGTGGACTTCATCCAATCCACTGAAGGGCTGTGTATACAATATAAGTTGAGTAAGAAAGAATTCTGATTTTCTACATGACTGTCTTCAAGGTGGGACATCAGTCTTCTGCCTTCAGTCTTGGACTCTGATTGGAACTTACACCATCAGCTCCCCTGGTTTTTAGGCCTTCAAAAGCAGACTTGAGCTATATCACTGTCTCTCCTGAGTCTCCAGCTGATCTTGGACTCCTCAGCCTCCATAATCACATGAGAGAATTCCTTTCAGTAATTTGTATATATAGGGTGTATGTGTCTGTGTATCCTATTGATATGTATGTCCTATTGACTCTATCCCTCTGGAGAGCTCAGGCTAACATACACTCCCCAAGAAAAAGGCCCCAGTCAGGCCCCAGTCAGAAACAGAAACTCAGACCCTGAGAAACAGAAAGGCAGCTGTACCCCCAAGGCCAGAAGCAGATGGCAGGGTGCTAGTTGTCACCAAGGCCCAGCTTTGATGAATCAGGCTTGAACTCTGAATGAATGTTTCAGGTCCTATAACTATAGGTGCCTATCTTTCCAGTCTCATAAGAGATCAGATCTTTTATGTTTGGGGAATTGGTAAGATAAAAATCCTTATAAAACTAGTCAGTTAATATTCATTTCCAGTGCAATGCCCTTTGATGGCTTTGCTAGACACAAAACAGAGGGAGAGGATGCTACAGGAGGAAGTAGGGGACTGAAGACTGTTATTTAAAGCAAGACCAGCTGGGAGCAGTTTTAATGCTTCTGTTTATAATAAAGAAGTGAAGTTCAGGAAAGTTGCTTCTCTGTGCAAAAAGATGAGTGGCTAGGAGCTTGGGGGTGACAGAGGGGAGTACAGAATGGTTTATAGGTGTCATATAAAAATAATGAAGACCCTTGACAGCCCTTATCTTGATTTTGCAAATCATACAGCATGAATAGAGAATTCTTCCAGGCTTTTATCACTTCTTTTTCTTTTCTTTCTTTCTTTCTTTCTTTCTTTCTTTCTTTCTTTCTTTCTTTCTTTCTTTTTTTTTTTTTGAGGTGGAGGAGAGAATTGAGGGAGAAATGGACAGACAGGAGGAGATTTAATTCTCTGTGATCAGCGGTAGAGAGGCTAGAGATCACCCACTAAAAAAAGCCTCACTCCTGGTGTCCTTCAGGAGTCACCCTCTCTCAATGTGGAGTTTTCTCCTTGCCCACCTTAAGGAGCTAGACATTCATCTGGAAGGCTCATCCCATGGAAGAGGGCAAAGATCTGCTCAGTAGGGCTTTACATGAAGCAGACTGACCTCTCTTCCACTACCATTTTCCTTGGACATTCATGGTACTGAACATCACAGTACAAAGCTGTGTTCCTCCACAAGATCACACACCTGCATCTCTGCCAGCAGGACCTGGGCAGCCAGCCATTCTGGCAGCCTGATTAGTCTTTCTGGGAGCTTCCTGGAAAGGACCAGACAAAAAAGCAAGACCTGGGGACAAGGCCTATTGTCCAGCAGCAGCCCCTGGTGCCGTCCCTCAGCTCAAAGGTGTCAGTAGTGATAATGGGCTGATAAGAGCATGGATTTGACTTCATGGCACTAAGACATACTATAAACCCAGGGAAATCCCATCACAGATTGGATTCCTTGGGAAGAAGACCTTGAGATGGAGAAGAACAGGCAGGATGTTATTAGGAGAAACTGCAGGGATCAATATCTTCTGGAAGAGGGGAGGCAGAGGGAAGTGCTGGGCTTGGATGTAGGACCAACAGAGGCCTCAGCCAGGCTTGCAGGGAGCTCTGCAGCTGTGGATCCTCAGAGATGCTCCTGGTAGAATCTCAGAGATGCTCCTGGTAGAATGATGCTGGGACTTCATACACTCCCCTGATCAGTAACTGGATGTGGACTACTCTGGGAAGGTGTATGACCTTGGGCAAGGTTGTTTCCCTCAAGATAACCCCCCTAGAAGGAGAGCTGGGGCAACACTACAGTTACTTTCCCACCCTTCATTGCTAGTTTGCACACTGCAGGATCTGCCCACTTGCCTTGGCCCTAGCTCCTAGGATTCCATAAATGTTCTCTAGGGCTCCAGCAGTATGTCCAGGACAATAACCATACTCTAGACTTGAGCTAAAACATATATGATAAACTTTATTTTATAGGTGGGTGGAATTTTGAAGAAAGAAGGGAGTGAAGAGCTCATTAGCTGAGGAAGGCATAATGGGCATTCTGAGAGTAAGCATTGCCCCTCACTGGTGTCTTTAAAGTTTTTTTTGTTTGTTTGTTTTAATTTTGCTTTACTTTTGATATACATGAGTGGAACAGATAAGTCCTCCAATCTTCTAGTCAGCCTGGGTGAGACTTATTCATTCTCTGGACATCTCACCTTCTGTATGGGCAGTGGTTGGCAGAAAAACTTTGTATTGGGGACATTGTCAGTCCTGAGCACAGTTCATTTTCTCAACACCTTGCTCCCCAGCCACCAGCAGTCCTGCTGGGCTTGTGATCTCCATGGTAGTGAGCACCAGCTTCACAGGCACATGAGGTGGGTCGGTCAATCCCTCTGGCACAATCTGCACAGGCTGGTAAGGGCTGAGTCTGCTGGCAGTGGGTCCTGCAGCAGAACACTTGTGCCTTGGAAAGAACCCAGTGTCACCTCCACTTTGGCCCAGGAGCAGGCAGTAAGTAAGGAGAGGAATCCCTTCCACAGAGAGAGGAATAAAGCTCAAGTTGAAAGAAGAGAGCCCAGTGGCCTAGGAGGGAGTTAGGAAAGGTACAGATGCTGACCAGGCCACTTCTCAGACACGGGCCTGTAGACCTGAGCAAAGCACTCCAGGAGACTTGCCCTCACCTGAAGCAACAGGGTGGGTGGGCTCTCACCATGAACACCCAGTTCCTTGGACCAACAGGGCCTGAGGAAACCATCTCCACATTGATCCCCTGCCAGTAATCCCACCCCGTGCTCAGAACCACAGAGCCAGGAAGCTCACTTTATCTTCATACTCAGTACCATAGCTACTGAATCACAACTCTTATTCACCAGGGATGGGGGCAAGTGCGGGGATGGGAGAGGCAGGAAGGCCATCTGCCCTGCAGCCCTCACCAGCATTTCTCCCCTGGTTTATTGTGTTCAGGCCCCAGCCTAGCAGGAGGGCAATTTTCCACTCCCTGGCACCACTCTTTACAGAAGAGCCAAGGCCTGTGGGTATGGCTGTGCCACCCCTCATGCCCAGCCACTGGGGACAAAACTTCGGTGGCATTCTGGTCCTAGGTGCCTCTCTTCTGGGTGTGGGAGTCATATCAATGAGAAGCCTTTCCTGTGAAGATTCGAGAAAAAGGGACAAATCCTCATAAGTGAGGAGTGCTGTAAAACAAGGTCCCCAGGGGTCACTCAGCTGAGAGGCAGGCCTGACTGAGCATCCCTGTGCAGACTAACAACCCCCACAGTATTTCAGCCAGGCCGAGTATGTCTGAATGGGAGGGTGGGAGGAGGATGGAGAAATGGGGAGGATGGGGATAAAGGGAGATGGGAAAGATGGTGGGGATGGTAGAGATGGAGAGGATGAGGGAATAGGGAGAATGGGGAGAATGGTGGTATGAGAAGGAGGGGAGATGGAGAGGATGGGGAATAGGGAAGATGGGGAGGATGGTGAGGATGGAAAGGCTCGGGAGATGCAGACCATTGGATGGATAGAAAGGATGGGAGGATGGGGGAAGGGTCGTGGGAAAGATGGGAAGTGTGGGGGAATCGGGGATGGCAAGGATAGGAAGGATGGGGAGATGGAGAGGATGGGGGATGAAGAGGATGGGAAATGGGAAACATGGGGTGAATGGGAAAGATGAGGGATAGGGAGATGGAGAAAATGACATGTACCCATTTTCTAGCTCAGATCTTTGGACACATGGATGGCTCTAGGGATAGGGGATCCTGGAAGTCCATGGAGGTTCCATTTTCCAGACCCTCTGTGTGGCCAAGTGATTCAAGAAGCACAATTCCAAGGCTGTATTAATTTTCTATTTCTATTGTAACAAACAACCACAAACTTAGTGTATTAAAACAATACAGATTTATTATCATTTGAGGTTAGAAGTCCAAAATGGGTCTTACTTATCCAAAATGGGATAAAATCAACATGTTGGTAGAGATTTGTTCCTTCTGGAGGCTCTAGGGGAGAATGTGTTACTTGTCTTTTGCAGATTCTAAAGGCTGCCTGCATTTCTAGCTTCTGGAGGCTTATGGTTGGTCACATTAGTCCAACCTCTGCTTCCACAATCATATCTCTTCCGACTCTGTGCCTCCTGCCTCCCACTTACAAGGACCCTTGTGGTTATATTGGACATAACAGGACAATATCTCCATCTCAAGACTCTTAATTTAACCACATCTGCAAAGTCCCTTTTGTCATGTGAGGCAACATAGTCACAGGTTCTGGGGATTAGGATGTAGGCATCTTTGAAGGTCTTCATTCAGATTACTTCAGAGCTTCATGACCTTAGAGTGTGAGCAATAAACTTCTCCCAGGTTCTGTTTGGTGCAAAGCTGGTCTAGCACCAGTGGGTCCACAGAAAGCACAGCCCAGCCTGCTCCAGGAAGGCAACTACCAGGGTGGACATAGAACCACACCCAACAACCTGTATCCTAGTCAACAACCATCTCTCCATGTTGTTTATTTGAACATCCCACCTTCCATAAGAGAGGCTATCAGTCACTGAAATTCTTTTTATGTCTCCCTTGCAACAAGGGCAAGAACATGTTACCACATTCTGGCCAAGAGGACTTGAAGATTTCCGGGGGCTTTAATCATATTTTCTTCTATAAATAAAGGAGATAGAGATGACTGGCGAGCCCCTATTATTTCCTGCTTGCAGGTGCTGGGTGAGAACATTATACCTAGATCTTGGCAGACACTTTGGCACTATGGGGGGAAGATCAAGAGAACCAGGAGAAGCCAACCCAGAGGCCTCTGAGCTGCTGAAAATCCATTCAAATATCCTGCCTTTGTATTTACTGTCATGATAGGAAAGTAACTTCTTACTGTTTGAGCCACTGTTATCCCAAGAAACTTTACTTGCAACCAATTTCTGTCTGAGAGAGCAGAGGGTTGGGCTGCTACATAGGATGGCAGAGACAATGGCATCTTGGGTGGGTATGTGCATGGAGCATGTTGATGCATGGCTCATGCATAAGAACATTGCATTAGTTTACTAGGGCTGCGATGGCAAATTACTACAAACTGAGTTGCTTATAATAACACAAATTTATTCTCTCACAGTACTGGAGGCTAGAGTCCAAAATCCATAGGTGTCAGGAAGGACATGCCCCTTCAGAGACTCTAGGGAAGAATCTCCTCTGCTTTCTCCAGCTACTGGTGCCCCTGGATGTCCCTTGGCTGTGGCAGCACGACTGTAATCTCTGTCCTGTCGTCACATCTGCTTTTTGTGTGTCTTTCCTCTTAGGAAAACACCTAATTCTGTAGGATATCATCTTAATTATATCTGCAAAGATTCTATTTCCAAGTAAGGTCACATTCTGAGGTTGGGGTGAACATGATGAGTTTGGGGAACACTAACTTTGCCAACATGGATAACAATTTTCAGGTCACTATGAAGCATACTGCAGGTATTTTCCAAAGCACTCAGAGATGTTTTCAGAGCGGTAAGGTCTTTCATAGAGCCACTGAAGTCTGAATTACTATTGTTTTGCAACCCCACTGTAACCTCCAAGCCTCATGGCTTGGAGGAACTCAAGCTCCCATTACACTGAATCACCAGGCAGGTATGTTTTCAGGACTAATGAAGACCTGGAAATGCCAGTGAGATTACAGAGTCATAATTTCTGCTCAGTCACACAGAAGCAAACCAAACAGCAAAGGAGCAGGGCCTCCACACATTAGCACAGAGCTAATGGCACAAGGAAATCTGGAGGGATTGCTGTTGAATATCATTCTCAATGAACTGGCATGAATCTACATGTACTGGGCACTGCGTGGAACAGGCCTGGGCTCACCTCCTGACCTCCCCAGCCCAGGCAGTGACTAGGCAGAGGAGCTTATGGGAAACAGCTGCCTCAGGCCCACCGACAGAAAAGAACAGGCAGTTTGTGTCTCAGCAGAAATAAAGCCACAATGCCCCAAGACTGTGAATGCAAACCATTCTGCCCTCACCCACACAATCTAGCAGTGGGTTGGGGGAACTTCCAAAGGCTCAGAGCTTCCCGAACTACTGTGGAAATGTGCAGAGTCAGAAGATACTGGATAATGAGAGTTGATTTGGGGGTTTCTGAGGATGTGAACCAAACATGAGCAGGCTCATTTTATAATAGGAAAACACAAGGTTGGGAGAAAGTAGGCAATAGGCCAAAGTCATTAAGTTGGTCATCTGCAGAACCAAGGCTGGGTCCACATCCTCTGTGGAGCTGAGACCACTCAGGCTGCTGCTTCCTCTCTGAAAGAAAGTGTAACCTGCCCAGTTCTGTGAAGGGCTGAGGATGGGTGACAGTCCTCAGAGTCCTTTCTTTGTCCTTCAGAAACTAACCCCCAAATATGCTCATGAGCTTCCTGGAGGTGCCAGCCAAGTATCCCTCTTGTGGATAACTGGGAAATTGAGGACCAGAGACTGCAGACACTTTTGCAGGGACCCACTGTCACTGTTGCTTTCCCACGGCCTTCACAGCCAAAATGCAAACTCAGCCAAAGCCAACGAAATAGTAACAAAGTCCTCATCAGTAAAGTTCTTGAATAAATGACCAGCTCACAGAGAGGCAGGAGGCTCAGCTCTATCCAGACACCTGGGCAAGGCTCAAGGTACTGCCGTACCTGTTGGGTGGGAGAGTTTCATCCAGCTTTCCCATCTCAAATGAGCAATTCTATGCTCAAGAGGAATCTGAAATTCGAGACAAAGCTTCCAAGAGCAATGAACTGCCTTTATCCTCATTATTTACTCTTTTTGAAAAATGTTTATTTATTGTAAGAGAGAGCACAGGGGAGGGGCAGAGAACAAGGAGAGAGAATCCCAAGGAGGCTCCACACTGTCAGTGCAGCTGGATGCGGGGCTAGACCCCACATGCTGTGAAATCATGACCTGAGCTGAAATCAAGAGTTGGACACTTAACCGACTGAGCCAGCCAGGCACCCCCTTTCACAATTTACTCTTCATGTGATTCACTGTCCTGAATATTAGAGAATCAAAGACAGCAGTGAGGCAGGGTGCTGTGGTTTCCCTTACTCTCAGGCAAGTATGTCCAAACCCTGACTGAATTCCTGCCCTGACCCACCACTGCCAGCTCCCATCCAGAACCCTAAATATCCCTAAGGGACAATGGGGATAGCTGGGGCACAAGGTTGAGTTCGATATTTTACATATGTTTTCTCATTTACTATTGACCTTCCAGGGATACTGGAAAGATAAGTTCTCTCTTTAAAAAAAAAAAATTAAGTTTATTTTTTTATTTTGAGAGTGAGAAAAAATGAGCAGAGGAGGGGCAGAGAGAGGGGGGACAGAGGATCTGAAGCAGGGTCTGTGCTGACAGCAGAGAGCCCAAAGTGGGGCTCAAACTCATGAACCTGAGCTGATGTTGGACACTTAACTGACTGGGCCACTCAGGCACCACCCCCTTTTTTAAAAAGTTTATTTATTTTGAGAGAGAAAGAAATAGAAAGCGAACAGGGGAGGGGCACAGTTCTTCCTAGAAATCTCTCTTGTTCATCATTAATTCAATATATATGAATTAAGGAGGCAGACACTGAGCTGTGTGGTAGCCCTTGCCTTCATAGAGCCTTCAGTTAGGGTAGAGATGATATAATCACAATAGCAAATAGAAAAATAGTAATTGTGGTGCTGGTCATGAGAGAGGAGTATCAGCAGCCTTTTCTATAGGAGCTCATGGGAGCCTGCAGCAGGGGATTTGACCCAGTCAAGGAAATTGAGGTGACCCTCAATTTGAGACCAGAATGATGAGTAAGAGATGACCTAGCAAACAAGGGAGAGGAAGACATTGCTTCATGCAGAGAAATGGCACATGCAACACCCAAGGAAGATGAAGAAGAATGGTAGATACAAAGGTCATGAAGGGGAGTGCAACTAGGGATAGGAGTGAAGAGGTTCAGGGTAGTGGGCTCTGCCTATAAGGCAGCAATGGAAGCCAGTGGAAAACTTATTAAGTAGTGACACAATCAGCCTCATGCTTCAAATTAATCATCCTGGTTGTAAAATGAAGAAACATTGGAGGTAGGGACAGCATGGGCATAGAGGAGTTGTGAAGAGGTCATGCCAATAGTCCAGGTGACAGGGGATTTGAGTGGGGGTATCACATAGGTAGCAAATGCCAAAGCCTGGTCTTAAACCCAAGCCTGAGCTAGATGCACTGCACTGAGCTTCATGGGTACCAGGTCTTAACCACTCCACGAGCTGCCATGTCTATTCCTTGAGACTTGTTAAGAAAGGCATTCTGGCACTGTGTCTACTAAGGCACAAGGAATGTCCAAAGAATCCCAAGTTTGTGTCTTTCTAGTGCAGTTCTGAAAGAAAGATCCCAAGGTGGGAGTCAGCTCTCTGCCATCATCCTAGTAAGACTATGCTAAAGTGGACATCAGTAAGCTTGTGTTCCCTCAGTCCCTGGAGGAGAAGACTTGCTTTTCACATAAAGCATGTCTGAGAAGAGAGATAACTTACTTGAGTTTTAGCCAAAGTTGGAAATCAACACCTACCTCAGGTGTCTGGAGCTAAATGGGTTCAGAGATGTAGGTGACAGCGCTGTAGTAAAACTTTATGCTGTAAAATGCTGCACACATTTTAGAAATGTTAATTGGTTAGAGTGTCATAATTTTTACACACATGTAAATAAGGTTAATGAATTTTATTCCACACAGATGATTTAAATTGTAAAACAATCAAATTACTTTTCAGGTAATACTTTGGGTCCAAATCAAATAAAATTTCAAGTCATTATAACTTTAGAAAAAGAAACTAATTTGAATATGTGATTTAGATCCATTAAAACTCTTCTCAACTTTAAATAGTGATAATAGAAATCAGAAAAGCTCAAGAGTGGTTAAGATTAATTAAGAGTGAATGCATTTGGGAAAAGGAAATTATGGTGCTGTAATTTTAGAATGCAAATGAGGTCAAAAAGTTTAAACTAATGTGCATCTATATAAACACTGCCTCAATAAAGGAAAAATATTTCATTACAAGGATTTATAAGTACTGTATTCTGTACTCCTTGTTACATAAGTAGCAAAAAATTGACAAACAGCAACCTGTTGTCAGCTCATTAGAATATCCCAATGGCTGCTGATAGTTAACAGGTGCCAATTTAGTTTCCTTGTTTCTCAACATTCTCTGTAGCCTGATTTCTTTGCTCTATGAGGTATACAGTGTTGGCAACCCACTCAGTCCCCTTGAACCTCTTCTTTACTGGCTTAATGTGCCCATATCCTATTTTGTGGACTTTGCTACTAAAGGTTCCTGCCTACAATGGTCTTGAGGCACTTTGATTGAGGGGTCTGGGGCCATCCTAACCATCCAGTCAGGAGTACCTGGAAGGTTTGCTTTCCAGCCCTCACCCCTGAGATCTGTGGCCAGTGGCTGGTGTGAGGGTCCTGTGCTCTGAGATGGGGCAAAATCTGAGGTGTCATTTATGCTGCACATGTCCCTACAAGATGGGCTAGGACCAGGCCTCACCAGAGTTCACAGCTAAGCTTGAAGAGTCTGTCGGGGGAAGTGAGGAGGAGCAGGGGAAGAAAACGGCATAGATGTGGGTTTGGCTCAAGTCTGCCTCTGCCTGATCATACCGGGTCCTACCTTGTGACAAGGGAACTGGACTTTTATATCCCTATATCAGTTGGTGTCTGGCTGTGAGCCAGCCACCAGGGGGTGGATAATAGGCCCACCCAGGGCAATTCTCCAGAGAATTAGCAGGGGTCATTAGCAGCCCACACTCACAGAACCTGAGGGATGGGTTTCCCAGCTCATTAAAGGGAAGCTGAGCAGGGCACTGTAGGTTTTTTTTTTTTTTTTTTTTTTTTGAAGAAGTAAAACTGTTTTTTTATTTGCAGACAACATGATTTTTTTTTCTTTTTTTTTTTTTTACAAATAGTTTATTGTCAAATTAGTTTCTACATAACACTCAGTGCTCATCCCCAAAGTGCCCTCCTCCATGCCCATCCCCCCTCCCCCCCTCATCCATCAGTCCTCAGTTTTTGTCAGCATTCAAGAGTCTCTCATGGTTTGCCTCTCTCCCTTTCCCCCACCATTTCCGCCCTTCTTCTCCCCCTTGTTCCTCCGTCAAGTTCCTCCTAATCCTCCTATACGTGCAAACATATGATATTTGTCCTTCTCTGCCTGACTTATTTCGCTCAGCATAACACCCTCAAGGTCCATCCATGTTGCTACACGGCAATGAGAAACAATGAAATCTGGCCATGTGTAGGGCACTGTAGGTTTTTTACCTCTTCCTATCCCACCTCCTCCTTCTCCTTCTCTTTCCCTATCTTGCCTCTCTGGAGCACTCTCTGACCGGGAACCCTCATCACAGACACTGCTTTCAAAAACTCAAGATAGGACACCCTATAGCTCTATTGCTCAAGAGTTTTATTTGCTTTGATGACCACAGGTTTGCCCTCATCCTGCAAACCTCTTGATTCCATGCTAGGGACAGCATCTGCAGCAATGAGGTCCTGCAATTCCCACCAGCAGGGAATCCGTGTTCCCTTCTACTAGTAATGGTACTTCGATTTTTCTCTGAGGAATCACACTTCCTGTTCTCTTAAGTAAGATTTGGGTATAGTGCATGTGCACACACACACACACACACACACACTCTCTCATAGACGCACATACACCACACACATTCATACACATACACACTCAAACACAGGCGCTAGAGGGAGCCATCTGACTTAGGCCTGTACAATCAGAATCAAGGGATGGCATATGATCTGGGCTGATTCAGTGAGCCCCAGTAGTGGGAGTCTGGAACCCTTGGGAAATGATACTGTGCTCTTTTTTTCACTGAAATAGTTAATCTGCAAGAAATAAGTCTGAGACTGCTGAGGATCATCTTTCTGCAAATAGAAAGATTCTGTCCAAGATGGAGGCAATCACAAAAGCATGAAAGATGTCTGGCAACAGCATGGAGTCCTGGACCATTCTCTGAACTTTTCAGTTGTGTGAGCCAATTCAGTCCCTTCAGCTGGTAAGGACTGCATAAGCCATGAGGAGATGAGGTTCAGTCACTTACAAACAAATGTGCTTCCCCTGACTAATATTGCTGATAAAGGTCTGGTGAAAAACAGCTGTAGATGGCATAAAAAGCATGTTCTCATTGTCTGGAGTCCTGGCAGCTATGTGACCTTGATCAAGGTCTATCGCCTCTCTGTGCCTCTGTTTCCCTATTTGTATGATGTATCTCCTAGAGGTGGAGGCAAAGCTCTCTCCCTGGGACTCAGATAATTCCTCTGAGAGTGTGCCCTGGATGCCACACTGTCCCAACCAATCTCCACTCCCCCAAGACTCTGAGCTCTGATGCCACATTCCTCACAAGGGCCAGATCCTCCTCCTGCCCCTAACTCTACCTCCAGGGGCCAGTCCAGGAAGAACAATGGGGCCAAATATCAGTTTAAACATCTGGGAGTGGGACCCTGACCAGGAGTCCTCTGTCTACTGGAATAACCTCTGTGATCTTTGTGAGGACATGACCCTTGCTTATTGCTTCACTCTCCATTCAGATAAAGTCAACCTCTGTGGACCACCCCTCTCCTGGGGCCCACGTAGCTGCACACATGCAGAGAGTCAGGAGTTACAGAGATGCTAACTGCACATTCCAGCTACTCTATTATCAGTTGTGTCATCTTGTTACTTTACATTTCAAAGCCTTAGATTCCCATACATATAATGGGAATCATAAGCATAAGGAAAGTGTCTTTGTCTAGGCTGAGCTGAATTTTCTCAGGGTTTAATAACACATTGTAGCAGATACTGTCAGGCTCTGCCCATGTTCTCTGGGATCCCTTCACATTGTCCCATCCCCTCACTGGCCCTAGGCCAGAACCTTCATCTCTTTCTGGGAAGGCTCCCCTCAGGCTTCTGGAAACCACTTAATCTACAGTCAAGGAAGAAGAGACAAAAATCCCTGGTTAATGTACACCTCCCTCATCTCTACTCCTTAACCAATGTCTGACAGCACAGAGATATAAATAGGCATAAATTCATCAGACCTCTTGTGTTGGATCTGGGCAGCTCTGAGACTGGATGCTTCCAAGGTCCTCTTCTGTGGGGCTTTGCTTGGTTACCATATCCTTCCTTTCCCAGACTCACATCCCCCTTCCCTTCCATGTTTTCCTGGGGACAGCTCCTACTAAATCTCTGTCTAGGGGCGCCTGGGTGGCTTAGCCGGTTAAGCGTCCGACTTTCGCTTAGGTCATGATCTCGCAGTTCGTGGGTCGAGCCCCGCGTCGGGCTGTGTGCTGACTGCCAGCTCAGAGCCTGGAGCCTGTTTCAGTCTGTGACTCCCTCTCTCTCTGACCCTCCCCTGCTCACGCTCTCTCTCTATCTCTCTCCTAGAAATTAAAAAATATATATATATTAAAAAAAAAATCTCTGTCTAATGTTTAACAGAGTATCTTACACATAACGAGTCTCCCAGCAGTGATGACTACCTTGCTGTTATAGAGTAGCTGCCAACACTTGCTGCATAAGCAGAAATGGCATATAAATCCAAGGAGGTGGGCACATGTGTGCATACCTACATGTACACACACACACACACATGCACACACACACACAGTTTGTTCCTAGGAGAGACAGCGAACATCCTTACATGCTATAGGTGATGCTACTCTTAGTCATGTCTGATGGAAATGTTACCATGAAGCCAATGCAAGAGTATAATATTTTTGTTTTGAGACCTGTCCTTAAGAATGAAGCCAAACCATTTGGGGCTACTCTACATAGGCATCATGTAACAGGCAGCTTCCCAATGTGTCCAAGAGCTAGCTAACTAAAGAACAGTCACCTGTCACATTTATGTTTCCTGTGTTTTACTAGGAACCTGTGAAAGGGTTGGCAGGACAGAGAGAGGCCAAAGGAGAACCACAGGGAGACTTGGAGGATACTCAGGAAAGGAGGAGCCCTCTATGGTTGGAAAGTATAAGGAGAATCACAGTCAGAGGTCCATCCATGTGCTGGTTGCTGTGAACATGTCAAACCCATGCTGGGTCCTGACTATTGTCAGAGGGTTGGTGGGACCCTTTATATGAAGGTGCATGGGGATGTCATGCTGACTCTGAAAGTAGTCAGATGAAAGCCTGGATCTTCTGAAAGCCACAGTATCAAGAAAATCTGCTTGAGAAACACTAGTCCAAAAGGAAACAAAGCTGTGAATTAGAAGCAACATGGAAGAGAGGATTTATAACATCTGTTGATCAGCTCAATTCAGTCATATCTGAAACCTGGAAACTCTTTGTTGCTGAACCAATTCATTCCCTTGTTAGCTTCAGCCAATTTAAGAAAGGCCCTGCCACTTTAAACAGTGACTATGGGTAGATGTGATAGTAACTAGAGGCAGAGAACGTTGTGGGGACCAGTGGAAACCAAGCTCACACCTGGTTTTTTGTGCCTTTGGCTCATAACTGGCACCCATAATGTGAAAGTTATCTGAATGTGTGGAATCCTCCTAAACCTACCCTTACCCCTTCATCTGTCCACATCTTACCATTCAGGTAGAGGACCCCTCACTGAAGAATACCTCTTGAGAGAAAACATTCTAACCTAGGCCCCTAAGCCTTTGCATGACTTTGCAGTTTGGAGGGGAACTGAGGTCTGGAGAGCCAGCTCTGTCAGACCTGGCCAGGCCCAGGGAGCTGTTGGTACACTGTGGACTGCTGCGGTGACACACACTGTCTATTCAGTCACCTTGAAAGAAAGGACAGGACTCCAAGTCCATTCCTGAGAAACAAAGAGGAAAGCAGGCAGAGTTACAATAGCAGACATTAGCACATAGCTAAGCAAAGCCACCTTTTATCTGGAGGCTCACAGAGGCCAGCAGGAACCAGAAGAAGTTCAGAAGACAGCTCTGTAGCATCATTAATACAGTGCAAGTAGTCCCCAGGTGAAACCCAGCCTCTGCTGCCATGCCGACTTCACAGGGGAAAAATGCATTTGCATTTACTCTCACCACAAAGGGGTGCCAATTCCCTCCAGGATTAGAAAAAAGTTGCAATTCTTAGTAGCTTTTCACTGATGGGCTTGAATCCTCTGCCAGGTCTCTCCTCCTCAAAGTTTCCCCTTTGTGTATTAGAACAAAACCCTCTAAATCTTATGGGAAAAAAATAAAGTCTGGAAGCCAGTTTATCTAGGGGTTGAGAAGCAACAGAAATTTTGCCTCATTTGTTAAACTTCTCCTCAGGCTAGACACAGGGCTGGACCAGAAATTCAGCCAATACCACCTGGCACATAGCCTCTCAGGTAGGGTTCTGCAATTAAAATTTAAATAAAATAAATATAACAAATGTGATTTTGCTCCTTGACATGCAGTGCAAGAAATAAAAGCACTATGTGTCTGTTTTATCCTAAATAAATGAATCCAGCTCACTTATTGCCCTCCTACCCACTCCTTCACCCACCTCTATAGTATGGGAACATTCACACCTTCAAATGTCTTCAGTCTCTGGGGCTATCACTTTCCAGCCTCCCTGCCTACCCATTGCCAACAAGGTTGACTCCAAGGCTATACTTCCAATCTTTCCACACCAAGCCTGGCCCAGGCCCTTTCAGATTCAACATACCCAATATCTGTGAAGCTTCTCTAGGAATTCCAAAGAACTGCACTGTCCCCAGCATCCTAGGGTATGTACAAGGCAGCACAGGTGTCCTTCCACCATCCCAAAACCCCCAAACCTTCTCTCCCCTTCCTACCCTCAGGGAGGCTCACTGTTCCCCACCTTTATTAGGTAATTTCCTCTGTTTAAGTTCCCCTCAATGGAGGAGTGAATATTGGCAGGGAGAGGGAGTCTTTGGGTACTGAAATGTTCCCTATCCATCTGGGTGACAGGTATACAGACACAGGAGTGTACAGATATGAGATCCAAGGAGCTGCATACCCAATATCAGTGTACTCAACACACATTACTGCTCAGTTGAAAACGTGTGCCCCCTCCCACCCAAGAAAAATTTGTTAGCTTAGACTAAAGGTTGCAAATGGCCAATATATGGCCTCACAAAATGGCAATTTCATAGCTTCTCCTTAATAGCTTTGGCTGGATCTTCACAGTGTATGCTATTAACAAAACTATTTCCATCCTTTAAAGAAAATTTTACATAAAATCCTGGATTTCTGGTTCCAATCAGAAGCCTGCAGGTCACTTGACCTCCAGTTGTAGGTATTTGGTTTTTAACCACCTATTCAGGCATTAAAACACATAATACACAGGCCCTAAAAGCTCCTTGGAGAAGTATTAGAACTAGTTCCCAGAAGGACATGGGGATGAGTAGTGGGGGACAGTGTTGTAAAATGGGGGTTCACCTCATTCCTTTGTGAAATAATTACCACAGTAGAAAACAAAACTATTTCAGGTTTCACTGATATATCAAATAAACAAAACTGTCAAAGTAAAAAATGCATATACATACATCTTATACATATCTAGCTAGCTAGTTATTCGAACATACATACTTTTTCTTTCTTTTATTTCACTTAAATTTTTACTCACTTTTTCCTATTCTACTGTTTTTTTCTCTCTTTTATAGGTTGCTATTAATTTCTTACAGCAATTTACAAATGCCCCACTACTCTAAGAATCATTGAAATCACAGTTGGGAACCTCGATAATTTCACCAAGGCAGAAGCTATTAAATGCAAACATTGGCAAAAGTTTTTAACGCTGCAAAAAATCATGAAAAATGCCAAGGTAAGCTCATTGCTGCTGCAGATTTAATTCGTCCTCTTCTTAAAAACTAGAAATCCCCCCTCTGCCCAGCAGGACTCGAATAAACCTTAAATGAGGCCCATGTGAGGCCACATCAGGCTGCTTCTTCCCTTCCCCAAAACCCAGCATGGCAGAGGAGTAGGCAGCCCTGAGGGAGCAGGAGATGGAAAGCCCTCCTAATTTTTCTCATCTCATTTCTCATCTCATTTCAAACTCAGGACTGAAATGGACAGAAAAATAGTTAACCCTGCAGCCTGCAGATTCCACTACTGATGATAACCAAGAAAACAAAGCTACCTTTTATGCTTGTTCTACTTTGCACTTTTCAAAATCATTTCCTTATAGGTAACCCTAAGAAGTAGAGAAGCTGCCCTTGAAATTTGAGTGGTGAGAGCCCAGGAAAGGAAGAGCTCAAGGTTGCTCTGCAATTTGCCATGAAAGCTAAAGCCAGAACCAGGGTTGCTAGACTTCCACTACCTCTTCTTTCTAGACCTGAAACACATCCCAGTTCTGCTAGAGCCAACACCTCATCTCACTACTGGCTGAATGAGAGAATGTGACACTCTCTACCCTGTCTTTGATCTTGTCTGCTTACCCAAACCAGCGCTTAGGGACAGAATTGCTCAACTATAGTTAGATTTAATTAATGAATTCTGAACATTTTGCTTATCATAACAGCTAGGCATCTATCACTCAGATTGGGCATATGATCGGACTTCAGTACAGTGGCTGTTTACAGAGATGAGAGACTCTGATAGAGTTAAGGGAGCTAACAAGTGATTGTCACCTCATTGGTAGAGGCAGCCAGGCCTGCTGATCACAGGAAAACATTAGCTACCATAGACTGAAAGAATGAGGGGAGGAAAGAGTGTCACTGGGATCCAGCAAGAGTTGGAAGTATGGTCTAGCCACTGTCAGAGACATGGTGCCAACGCACAAGGAAACAGAAAAGAAAGACCCTGGCCTCTCTCCCTTCCCAGAGTTTAGTCTCTCAATGGCCACTACATGTCACAGAAATCAGCCTTCTGGGGTCACAAAGCAGAGTGGAGAATGACTGTTATGTGGGAAAGGGGTGAAGACAGAAAATGACCAGCAGCACTCAGAGCCTCAGTTTCCTCATCTGTAAAACTGGGTGACATCAACCTCATAAAACTGTTCTGAGAACAAAAACTAATGTAAACACTCTCAACATCATGGTCTATACTTCTCTTAAACACTGTTGTTGTGCTCCCAATATCATATATTTCCCCAGTTGGAAATATCTGCAAAGGTTATCTCATCCCCTAAGTCCCATTCTCCCACAAAAGGATGATTTTAATTCTGGAATACAACAATTCCACAAGTACCCTTGCTGTTTGATTACTTCCAATGATGAAGAACTCAGAACATATTCCTGTCTCTCTGTCAAACCATACAAAACTCAGAAAAATATTTATCTACTATTGGGACAAAGGATCTTCCCACAGATTTCCCTAAGAGGTCTGCATTTTGGCATCACAAAAAAAGAGAGATGCTTATAAATAAATTAATAAAATTAAATAAGATAAAAATTTTAAAGTTATACCAATTAGTTAATGCAATGAACAAATTTCTAAGAGACTCAAATACCAAAGCTACCTACTAACTACCTTAGCTCATTCAAGAATAAATAAGTAAACTGACATTAAGTTACAAAAAATAAATCAATAGTTTAAATTCTTTCTATAAAGAAAACCACAGTACCTGATAACTTTACTGCTTCACTGTTTAATTCTATCCAACATTTAAGAACATATTCATATTAATTCCACAAAATTCTTTCAAAAAATAGAAAATAAGGAAGCACTTCCCAACTAATTTTATGAGGCCAGCACTTCTCTGATACCAAAACTAGAAAAGAACATTTCAAGAAAAAAAGAAAAGGAAAAAACAACTGCAGATCAATATCTCTCACCATCATAGATTATCAGTCATCTTAGAAATAACTTTAGAAATTGAATCTAGCAACGCATTTAAAAATATAATAGAATATGACCAATTGGGACTTGATGCAGGAATTCAAGGTTAGTTTAACATCTAAAAGTCAATCAATATTATTATAACCATATTAACATATTAAAAAAGAAAAGATATATTATATATATTCTATATATATATATTCTCTCTTTATATATAAAATCATCTAAATAGATACAGTAAAGAAAATTAACTACTGGGGGCGCATGGGTGGCTCAGTAGGTTGAGCTTCAGCCTCTTGATTTCAGGTTAGGTCATGATCTCAGGGAATATGCCCATGTTTGACTGCACGCTGACAGTGGAGCCTCTTCTTAAGATTTTTTCTCTCTCGGTGTGTGTGTTGGGGGGCAAGATGGCAGAGAAGTAGGGAGCTCCGTATATTTCAGTCGCCCCCATCTCTCAGACGGAGAAGGCCTGAAGTAGTAGGAACTCTTACAGAATCCAGGAGTTTAGGAGGAAAAGGAGACAGAGTCTGCTGAGAAAACCTTATAGCGTGAGTGTGAACTGGGGAAGATAAAAACAGGCCTGACCAGAGACACAGAGGGAGGGGGGATCCCCCTTTGCAAGGAACTGTGGGGAGTCTAGGGGAAAAAAGAAAGTGGCTGAAACTGCTCAAGACACTGTCCCTGTCGCTGGAGAAGAGAAAAACACAACTGTTTCTCCTGTTTCTTGCTGCCCAACTGACTCTAGGCAGGATGCACTCCCCCCAGGCGACCCCGGGATAAACTGCTCCTCTCTCACCAGCTTGGCCTGGAAGGGACTCAGCGGCACCTGAAGCTGTGCCTTTGTGCTTCTGGCTCAGCTTGATCCCCAGGGGGGAGGCGAGAGGCTTGAAACAGCTCTGACGGACTTCCCTGTGAGTTTATATCTCAGAGATATCAATGGGACACTGGACTAAGATCTGGAAAGAGGCCTGGCTTGGGATATAGAGCCTGGCCCACCTTGGCTATGCCCTTGGCATAGGGAGATTGGACCCAAAAGAGTGAGTTACAACGCTTGGTTCGCTTGGCTCCAGAAGGGACTGAGGGCGCCGCCACTTTCCTCCCCACAACCACCAAGGCAGGAACCTCAGGGAGAGGCCCTGGGGACACACTGGACGCTAAAACCCGCCTACACCAAATCACGCCCATCCCCACTAGAGAGCTGCTTTTCCTTTTCTTTTCTTTTCTTTTCTTTTCTTTCCTTTTCTTTCCTTTTCTTTCCTTTTCTTTCCTTTTCTTTTCTTTTCTCCTTTCCTTTCTTTCTTTTTTTCTTTTCTTTTTTCTTTTCTTCTTCTTCTTCTTCTTTTTTTTTTTTTTTTTTTACCAGAGCCCAGGGCAAGACCAACATGGATGCACTGCCCTGATTAATTCTGGTCACTGGCTTGCTTACACAGTCAAATTTAACCCATTCTCTAGATGTATATTCTACACCTCCACCACTACCTTTTTATCTCTCTCTCTCTGGAGTAATTAGACTATATAGCTTCTCTGAGTAACATTATATTCATTTCTTTCACCATGCCTCTAACCACATTCACCTCTTTCTCTCTCTGAATAAAGCCTCTTAGTCTCTCAGCCTGCTTATCTCATTTCCAATTTCACTTCCTCCCCACCCTGTCATTTCTCTTTTTGTATATGTTCTTCCTTCAGCACGGCATACACACAGCTCTTTATTTGTAGCTGAGAATTCTTGTTCTATGCTTTAGACTGTCCTTTCCTATTGGGTTTATTCTTTTTTCTTTTCTTTGTTTCTTTTTTATGTATTTTTATTTTTATTCTTTGTCTTCCCTCCTTCCTCTTTTCTTTGTATGTGTGTGTCCTTTCTTTTTTTCTTTTTCTTTTTCCCTTTGCATGTTTGTTGGATTTGTCTGTACATTTGTGTGCCTTTGTTCCCTGTGTGTTTGTCTGTCTGTTTTCTTTTCCAGTGCTACCTCAAGAAACAAGCCAAAGTACACATGGTAGAGAGTCCCAAATACCATTACGAGTAGGGAAATAAAATAACCAACAAGAGAGGTCTCTCAACAAGAGAGACCAAGAGATACCATTCAAAGAACACTTCCTGAATGGACAGGCCCTGGACAGTCAAAGAGCCTTCTTTGGTACAGCAGCACTTGCAGGTGTGGAGTGCATAACAAGTTTTTAAAACTAACAAGAGTAGAAAGCTAACCAAAATGACGAAACGGAAGAACTCTCCTCCAAAGAAATTCCAGGAAGAAATGACAGCTAAAGAACTACTCAAAACAGATATAAGCAACATAACTGAACAAGAATTTAGAACAATAGTCATAAAATTAATCGCTGGGCTTGAAAAAGGCATGGAAGACATGAGAGGAACTATTGATACAAAGACAATGGAGCTTACAAATAGTTGCGATGAATTAAAAATGCTATAAATGAGATGCATAATAAAATGGAGACGTCCAATGCACGGACTGAAGAGGCAGAAAGGAGAATAAGTGATTTAGAAGACACAATTATAGAAAAAGAAGAAGCTGAGAAAAAGAGACATAAACTAATCCAGGAACACACAAAAGGAGAGCTCCAGAGCTCAGTGATACAATCAAACAGAATAATATCCGTATCATAGGAATTCCAGAAGAGGAAGAGAGAGGGAAAGGCACTGAAGGACTACTTGAACAAATTATAGTTGAGAACTTCCACAATCTGGGGAAGGAAACAGACGTTGAAATCCAAGAGGCACAGAGAACTCCCCTCAGATGTAACTTGAATCGATCTTCTGCACGGCATATCATAGTGAAACTGGCAAAATATAAGGACAAAGAGAGAATTCTGAAAACAGCTAGGGAGAAAAGGGCCCTAACGTACAAAGGGAAACCTATCAGAGGGTGACAGACCTATCTAATGAAGCTTGGCAGGCCAGAAAGGAATGGCACGAGATCTTCAATGGGATGGACAGAAAAAATATGCATCTAAGAATCCTCTATCCATCAAGCCTGTCATTCAGAATAGAAGGAGAGATAAAAGCTTTTCCAAATAAACAAAAATTGAAAGAATTTGTCACCACTAAGCCAGCCCTACAAGAAATCCTGAGGGGGACTCTCTGAGGGAAATGTTGCAGGAACACAAGATACTAGAGACACCACCACAAGAATGAATCCCATAAACGACACAATGACTCTAAAACCATATATTTCACTAGTAACACTGAATGTAACTGGGCTGAATTCTCCAATCAAAAGACATAGGGTAGCAGAATGGATTAAAAGACCAAAATCCATCTATTTACTGTCTATAAGAAACTCATTTTAGACTGGAGGACACCTTCAGATTGAAAGTAAGGGAAAGGAGAAATATCTATCATGCTACTGGAAGAAAAAAAAAAAAAAAAGCTGGAGTAGCTATACTTATATCAGACAAACTGGACTTTAAAGTAAAGACAGTAACAAGGGATGAAGAAGGGCATTATATAATTACAGGGTCTATCAGTCAGGAAGAGTTGACAATTATAAATGTCTACACACTAAATATAGAAGCACCTAAATATATAAAACAATTAATCACAAATATAAACATTCTTATGGATAAGAATGTGCTAATAGCGGGGGACTTTAATACTCCACTTACAGCAATGGATAGATCAGCTAGACAGAAAATCACTAAAGACACAATGGACTTGAATGACACATTAGACAAGATAGATTTGACAGATATATTTAGAACTTTACATCCTGAGGCCATGGAATTCACATTCTTCTCAAGTGCGCATGGCACATTCTCCAAGATAGATCACATACTGGGACATAAAGCAGCCCTCAATAAATATAAAAGAATTGAGATCATACCATGCACACTTTCAGATCATAATGCTATGAAACTTGAAATCAATTACAGGAAGAAGTCTGGGAAACCTCCAAAAACATGGAGGTTAAAGTACACCCTACTAAAGAACGAATGGGCCAATCAGGCAACTAGAGAAGAAATTAAAAAATATATGGAAACAAATGAAAATGAAAATACAACAATCCAAACTCTATGAGATGAGGCAAAGGCAGTCCTAAGAGGAAAGTACATTGCACTCCAGGCCTATTTCAAGAAAATAGAAAAAGCGCAAGTACAAAATTTAACAGCACACCTAAAGCAACTAGAGAGAGAGCAAGAGCATCCAAAATGAGTAGGAGAAGAGAAATAATAAAAATCAGGGCAGAAATAAACAATATAGAAACCAAAGAAACAGTTGAACAGATCAATGAAACCAAGAGTTGACTTTTTGAAAAAGAAACAAAATTGGTAAACCTCTAGCCAGGCTTCTCAAAAAGAAAAGAGAGAGCACCCAAATAGACAAAATCTTGAATGAAAATGGACTTATTACAACCAACTCCTCAGAAATACAAGCAATTATCAGGGAATACTATGAAAAATTATATGCCAACAAATTGGACAACTTAGAAGAAATGGACAAATTCCTAAACACACACTTGCTACCAAAATTCACATGGGAAGAGATAGAAAAATCTGAACAGACTCATAACAAGTAAAGAAATGGAATCAGTTATCAAAAATCTCGCAATAAATAAGAGCCCTGGGCCAGTTCGCTTCCCTGGGGAATTCTACCAGACATTTAAAACAGAATTAATACCCATTCTTCTCAAACTATTTCAAAAAATAGAAATGGAAGGAAAACTTCCAGACTCATTTTATGAAGCCAGCATCACTTTGATTCTCAAGCCAGACAAAGACCCAGCAAAAAAGGAGAACTACAGGCCAATATCCTTGATGAATACAGATACAAGAATCCTCAACAAGATACTTTCAAATCGAATCCAACAGCACATAAAAATTTTCCACCAAGATCAAGTGGGATTCATTCCTGGGTTACAGGGCTGGTTCAAGATTTGCAAATCAATCAATGTAATACATCACATTAACATGAGAAAAGATAAAAAAACATATGAACTTGTCAATAAATGCAGAAAAAGCATTTGACAAAATACAGCATCCATTCTTAATAAAGACTCTCTAAAAGTCAGGATAGAAGGAACTTCATTAAACATCATAAAAGCCATCTATGAGAGGCCCTCAACTAACATCATCCTCAATGGGAAAACTGAGAGTTTTCCCAATGAAATCAGGAACACGAAATGGATGTCCACTCTCACTACTGTTGTTTAGCATAGTGCTGGAAGTCCTAGCATCACAATCAGGCAACAGAAGAAAATAAAAGGCATCGGAATGGGCAAAGAAGAAGTCAAACTTTCACTCTTCGCAGATGACATGATACTCTACATAGAAAACCCGAAAGACTCCACCAGAAGCCTAGTAGAACCGATCCATGAATTCAGCAAAGTTGCAGGATACAAAATCAACGTACAGAAATCGGTTGCATGTTTATACACCAACAATGAAGCAACATAAGGAGGAATCAAGAAACTGATCCCTTTGACAATTGCACAAAAAAAGCCATAAAATACCTAGGAATAAACCTAACCAGTGATATGAGATCTGTGTGATGAAAACTATAGAAAACTTATGAAGGAAATTGAAGAAGACACAAAGATATGGAAAAACATTCCATGCTCATTGGTCAAAAGAATAAATATAGTTAAAATGTCATTACTACCCAAAGAAATCTACACATTGAATGCAATCCCAATCAAAATTGCACCAGCATTCTTCTCAAAACTAGAACAAACTATCCTAAAATTTGAATGGAACCACAAAAGACCCCGAATAGCCAAAGTCATATTGAAGAATAAAACCAAAACGGGAGGCATCACCATCCCAGACTTTAGCCTCTACTACAAAGCTATGGTATTGTAATAGTCATCAGGCAGTATGGTATTGGCACAAAAACAGACACATAGACCAATGGAATAGAATAGAGAACTCAGATTTGGACCCAAAAGTGTACAGCCAATTATTTGACAAAGGAGGAAAGAGAATCCAATGGAAAAAAGACAGCCTCTTTAATAGATGGTGCTGGACAGCAACATGGAGAAGAATGCAACTAGATCATTTTCTCACACCATACACAAAAATAAACACAAAATGGATACAGGTCCTGAATGTGAGACAGGAAACCATCAAAATCCTAGAGGAGAAACCAGGAAACAACCTCCTTGACTTCAACCGCATCAATTTCTTACTTGACACATCCACAAAAGTAAGGGAACCAAGAGCAAAAATGAACTATTGGGAATGCTGCTATGAACATTGGGGTACATGTGCCCCTATGCATCAGCACTCCTGTATTCCTTGGTTAAATTCCTTGCTGGGTCATAGGGGAGTTCTATTGTTAATTTTTTAAGGAACCTCCACACTGTTTTCCAGAGAGGCTGCACCAGTTTACAATATAGGAGGTTTAGGAGGAACTTAACGGAGGACCGTGGGGGAGAAGAAGGGGAAAAATAGTGGGGGAGAGGGAGGAAGGCAAGCCATGAGAGACTCTTGAATGCCAAGAACAAACTGAGGGCTGATGGGGGTCGGGGGGAGAGGAAGGGAGGTGATGGGCATGGAGAAGAGCACTTATGGGGATGAACACTGAGTGTTATATGGAAACCAACTTGACAATAAACTATTTTTAAAAAATGAACTATTGAGACCTCATCAAGATTAAAAGCTTCTGCATGGTAAAGGTAACAATCAATAAAACAAATAGGTAACCAATGGAATAGGAAAAGATAGTTGCAAATGATACATCAGATAATGGGCTAGTATCCAAAATCTATAAGGAGCCCACCAAACTCCACACCCAAAAAACAAATAATCCAGTGGAGAAATGGGCAGAATATATGAACAGACACTTCTCCAAAGAGGACATCGAGATGGGCAACAGATACATGAAACGATGCTCAGCATCCCTCATCAGGGAAATGCAAGTCAAAACCACACTGAGATACCACCTCATGCCAGTCAGAGTGGCTAAAATGAACAAATCAGAGGACTGTAGATGCTGGCGAGGATGTGGAGGGCACCTTCCAACACTGTTGGTGGGAATGTAAACTGGTGCAGCCCCTCTGGAAAACAGTGTGGAGGTTCCTCAAAAAATTAACAATAGAACTCTGCTATGACCAGCAATACCACTGCTAGGAATTTACCCAAGAGATATAGGAGTGCTGATGCATAGGAGCACATGACCCCAGTGTTCACAGAAGCACTCTCAACAATAGCCAAAACAAGGAGAGAGCCTAAGTGTCTATCAACTGACGAATGGATCAAGATGTGGTTTATCTATACCATGGAATACTACATGGCAATGACAAAGAATGAAATCTGGCCATGTGTAGCAACATGGATGGACCTTGAGGGTGTTATGCTGAGCGAAATAAGTCAGGCAGAGAAGGACAGCTACCATATGTTTACACATATAGTAGGATTAGGAAGAACTTAACGGAGGACCATGGGAGACAAGAAAGGGAAAAATAGTTGGGTGCGGGAGGGAGGCAAACCATGAGAGACTCTTGAATGCTGAGAACAAACTGAGGGCTCATAGGGGTGGGGAGAGGGGAAGGGGGGTGATGGGCATGGAGGAGGGCACTTAGGATGTGCACTGGGTGTTATATGGAAACCAACTTCACAATAAACTATTAAAAAAAAACAAAAAACAAAAAAACCCAAACACAGACAAAAAAGATTTTTTCTCTGTGCCCCACTCACTCTTGCTCTCTAATCAATCAATCAACATTGAAAAAATTCAACATGCCTTCAAGATAAAAATTTTCAGCTAACCAGAAATGGAGGAAAACTTCCTCAACCTGGGATAATGTCAAGGATTTTTGTGTTTAATAATTTTAGCCAATTTTACACATTGGAAATTCTAGCCAATGGAATAAGGCAGGAAGAAGAAATAAATATCTGGTATGGAAAGGAAGAAATAAAACTATGGTTATTGGAAGATGAGAGGATGTCATCTAAATAGAAAATTATGAGAAATCTAAACATAAAGATATTGCTAGAACTAATAATTGAGTTTTGCAAGGTCAAAGAATATAAAGTCTACTTATTTTTAAAATTGCATTTATTTATGCTAGAAGCTTATAAAAATCTAAACTTATAAATGCCTAGTAAACAGAAAATTTACTAGAACTAGTAAGTGAGTTTTGCAAGGTCAAAAGATACAAAACCTATATATTTTTAAAATTGTATTTACTTGTGCTAGAAGCAATAGTTGAACATTATAACTTGAAAAGAAACAGGACCTCATATTTATGGTAAATTGATTTTTGACAAAGGTGTCAAGACAATTTAATGGTGAAAGAATAGCCTTTTAAATGGTGCTGAAAAACCATTTATCTAGATGTAAAACAAAGAATTTGAACCCCTACATCATACTACATACCAACATTAACTCAAAATGAATTAAAGACCTAACTGTAAGAGCTAAAACTATCACTCACTTAGAAGAAAATATAGGCATAGAATTTCATGATCCTGAATTAGGAAATGCTGTCTTAGCTATGAAACCAAAGGCACAAAAAAACAAAAGAGAAAGATAATAAATTGGACTTTGCCAAAATTAAAAACTGCTGTGCCTCAAAAGACACCATCAAGAAAGTGAAAAGACAACTCACAGAATGGGAGAAGGTACTTGCAAATCACGTATGTGATAAGTGATTTATATCTAGAGTATATAAATAACTCTTAAGACTCAATAATATAAAGACAGACAACCCAAATTAAAAACGAGTAAAGGATCTGAATACACATTTCCCCAAAGAAGATATATAAATAGCCAATGAGCACATGAAAATTTGCTCAACATCACTAATCATCAGGGAAATGCAAATCAATGAGAAGTGAAGAATGCAACATGATGAGATATCACTTCACATCCGGTAGAATAGCTATAATTAAATAGTTCAATGAGGACAAGTGTTGATGAGGACACAAAAACAATGGAAACCTTCATATTCTGCTGATATGAATGTAAATGGTGCAAGGAATTGGAAAACAATCTGGTGGTTTCTTAAAAAGTTAAACATATGCATTTTGGGGGACATATGAACCAGCAATTTCACTCCTAGGTATATACCAAAGAGAAATAAAAACAAATGTTCACATAAAAACATACACACAAATGTTCATAATAGCATTATTCAGGGATACAATCCAATGTCAATCAACTATTGAGTGTATAAATAAAAAAATATATATCCATATAATAGACTTACTATTCAGCAGTAAAAAGAGATGAAGTACTGACACATGCCCAGAGCATGGATAAATCTTGAAAACAGTGTGGTAAGTGAAAGAACACTTATAAAAGACCACATGTTATATAATTCCATTTATATGAAGTTCCCAGAAGGGACAAGGGAATGGGGAAAATGGGGAGTGACTGCTAACAGATACAGGTTTTTTGGGGGGTGGGGCGGGGAGGGTGATGTAAATGTTCTAAAATCTGTTGTGGTGATGATTTTACAACTGTGTGAATATAGCAAGAATTACTGAATTATACACTTTAAATAGGTAAATTGTACAATATCTCAATAAAGCTGTTTTAAAAGACATACACAGAAAAAAATGTAAAAGCATTTTCAATAGTATTAAAAACCAAAAATATTTAGGGTTAAATCTATTAAAATATGTGCAAGATTTATTTTAAAAACTATAAAATATTTTTAAGAAAAATTAAAGAAGGCTTAAATAAGTAGAGGGCTATACTGATATACCATTTTCATAGAAGTAAGAGTCAATATTGTTAGGATGCCAGTTCTTATCCAAAAGATAGATGCAATCCAATTTTAATGAAAATCTTGTTAGGATTTTTTAAATAGAAATTAAGGAGCTCATTCTAAAATTTGCATGGAAATGCAAAAGACTCAATGGGAAAAGCTATTTTGGAAAACAAAAACAAAAAAGTTGGAAGTCTTTTGCTACCTTATTTCAAACCTTTTATAAATCAAGAAAATAACTGGATTGGCCATTGACTTCATAAAAGACCAAGGGAAGTTTTCAGAGTGAACACGATGTTCTCTCTTGATTACAGTCGTGGTTACTCAAGGCATATACATCTTACAGAGCTCATTAAGTTAGACACTTAAAATAGATGCATTTGGTTGTATATAAATTACAGCACAATAATGTTGTTTTAAAAGTTAAATAAATTACTCAATGGACTTGAAAGTATATTAGACACAGCAGAAGACAGGATTATTAAAACTAAAGTAGATCAACAGAAAAAATCTAAATAGAGGCATAGAGAGAAAAATAATTGAACAGGAAAAAAAAAACTAAGTAGACCATCTGTACCCAGTATAAAAATATAAAACTGTATAAAATACATGCAAGTAGATTTCCAGAAGGAAATCAGAGATAGAATGGGAAATAAAAAGTATCTGAAAAAATAATGGCCATTTCCCCCAAATTTGATGAAATACCTCAACCCACAGACACAAGAAACTCAATAAAACCCAAGAAAGGTGATGGCAAAGAGAATGATATTAAACTCATTATTTTAAAACTCCTGAAAATAAACTATTCAGTGAAAAGCTATATTACCTAGAGATAAATGATAGGAATTGTGGTTCAGCAAAAATAATGAAAGTAGAAGCCACCTTTAAATTCCAAAATAAAAAACACCAAATTTTCAACCAAGAATTCCATGTCCAGAAAAAAAAATTCCTTCAAAAATAAGAATTAACAGAATAGACATTACAGATATACAAAAGCTAAGAGAATGAATCAGTTGTCAGCGAACCTGAACTATGAGACAGAGAGAGAGAGAGAGAGAGAGAGAGAGAAGGAAGGAAGGAAGGAAGGAGGGAAGGAAGGAAGGAAGGAGGGAAGGAAGGAAGGAGGGAGGGAGGGAGGGAGGGAGGAAGGAAGGAAGGAAGGTAGGTAGGAAGGAAGGAAGGAAGTTGGTTAGTTAGTTCTTCAGTCTCAAGGGAATTAATACCAAATGGAAACTGATCTACAGTAAAGAATGTAATGCCAGATAAAGTAAATGAGTACAGGTTTGATTTGAGGAGAAATATGTGGGGTGTTCTCTGTGTAGATTGTAGCTTAGCCAGGCAATGCAACCAGAGATCTCTTTGTGGCAGACTTTAAAATTCTAAAGAGACTGTAGTCTGGCTCAGAGCTGTGCTTTGGGCTTCTTCTGGGGAAGCTCTTCAAAATTATATTAACAGGATTCTCAAAAACAAAGTCTAGGTTATGACATCTAGATTCTCTTGGTAGATGACAACATGAGCAGAAAAAGTTGCCACAAGTATCTGGTTTGAAAAACTTTACACACTGTTGTGTGTATGTATGTATATATATATGTATGTACGTACGTATGTATATAAGAAAGAGAGAGCACTGAAGTGGTGGAGAGGGGCAGGGGGGAGGGGAGAGAGAGAGAATCCCAAGCAGGCTCCGTGCACGGGGCTTGATCCCACAACCCTGGGATCATGACCTGACCTGAAATCAAGAGTCAGACACTCAACCGACTGAGCCACCCAGATGTCCCTACACTATGTTTAAAAATAAAAAAGCAACTAATAGCTATATAGAAGGATAAACTTTGCTTTACAACTCATTAAACATATGGAAGAGATACGATAGCCTAGAGTTATCATCAAAAAATGCAAGTCTTCATGAAGAACCATTATAAACAGAAAGTATAAAGACAATCAGTGAGAAAACCATGGAAACTGGATGGATTGCTGATATTCAAGAAGCAAACACTGTTAGAACATAAATCATAATCCAATAAGTAATCAGTGGCTTTTCCAAATAGATGATGTGGCAGAGTCTTTCCCACATGGCCCTTCACCAAAGGATACCATTTATCTCAAAGAAGATATTTTCACTCCCAGGATTTGTTTTTCCAACTTCTCCAATTCAAGATTTCTTTTGCCGGGGAATCACAAGACAAGGGTGTCTGTATTTTCTAGAGCTGGCTTCCAGATAGTATGAATAGACACCCCCTTACCTCTACCCCAATAATACCTTTTACCAAAGGATTTTTCTGGCCTGCCACATCCTTCCCTGATAATAAGAATAGCATCATCAAAGAGATGTCATTCATTTTCTACTACCATGTGCCAGATTTCACCCCACCATTGCCATCCTGAAAATAATACTGAGTTACCTTCAGAGTTGAATTTCAGTCTTCAGATAATCCACCAGTGAACATCTAGAACCACTTAGAACTTGGAAATAAGTTTAAAATGTGTTGTCCTTCTTCAAAATTTGAAATTTGAATTAGTTAAATTTTGGATTATTTCTCATTTTAATTCAGGAAACTATTATTACTTAAGTGATCATACTTTTGTCCAGATGGATGCTTTATAACATTATAATTCTTAGGATAAATTTTTGTAAATAAAATTGTTTAAAATATTTTTTAACCTGTATTCTGTTTTTTGGGTTTTGGTACAACATGAAAAGAGGTTAGAAATCATCATTCCACCCCAATAAGTAAAAAGCTGAACAAATTGAAAAAAATGAAAAATTCTTCTTAGACCCATCAGAAAAGTGAGGTAACAGGATAAAACACTGCCTTAAATTAGAGAGACAAGCAAATACAGATAATCACAGCTGATTGGAGAAAATATCTGTTAGCAGAAATTTCCAAGAGAAGCAGTGCCAGGATAGGAAAACCTAAACTTAGTTGACAAACTGCTGGCTCAATGTGGACAAATTTGAGAGCTGAAAATTTCAGGGAGGCCCAGTCATAAGGAGGCCCCAGTCTTTTATGAGTTTTACATCCAGGAGGTAGACCAGGGTCTCACAGGGAATATTGGAGAAAAGTCACATGTGCTCCTAAACAGAGGGGAACAGAAAAGGAAACATTTTTAAATACAGAAGAGCTTTCTGTTTTTCTAAAAAGCCTGACTTCAAGACAAACTATTTACCAGAATCAAAACTATTGTGTTTCTTTCAAGGTCAAGCCTACCTGGAAGAATGGAAATAGTCAACTTCTACCTGCAGTAGCCATCTTGTCTTACCTAAGATTGGGAAGGGATAATGAAAAACACATGTGAAGTTTAGAGTCCAAAAGCACATGTTCATTAAAAGACAGAGATCTAATTATAAGACTATAGAATTATTCCCCTTTCCCACATTTTAACACCATATTACTAAAGGCCTGATTACAACAGTTCTTTTTAGCAAGGACATTAAGAAAAACTTATGAGGCATACTAAAAGGCAAAACACACCGTTTAAAGAGACAGAGCAGACATCAGAACCAAATTCAGATATGGCAGAGATGCTTAAATTTCAGACCAAGAATTTAAAACAAGTATGTTTAATGTGGTAAATGCTCTAATGGTTAAACTAGACAGTATGCAAGAACAGATGGATAATATAAACAGAGAGATGAAAATTCCAAGAAAGAATTAAAAAGAAATGCTAGAGTAAAAAACAAAACAAAACAGTGTAACAGAAATAAGCATAGCTGAGGAAAGAATATCTGGAGGTGAGGATATGTCAATAGGAACTTCCAAAATAGAAAAACAAAAATAATAAAAGATTGAAAAAAAAAAGAGACAACAAAATATTCAAGAACCATTGAACAACTTACAAAAGGTGTGACATATATATATATTGGGAATACCAGAACAAGGAAAGGAGAAGTGAACAGAAGAAATATTTGAAGAAATTATGACTGAGAATTTTTCCAAATTAATGACACCAAACTACATATCCAGGAAGCTCAGGAAACACCATACAGAGTAAGTGTCAAAAAAAAAAAAAAAAAGCAATCCACCACGATCCTCAACAATGAAAAACTACACCTAGGGATATTTTCAGACTGTAGAAAATTAAAGATAAAGAAAAAATATTGAAGGTAGCTGGGGGTGGGGGCTGGTGGTGATATGGTGGGGGTGGGGGGCAAGGAATCTTATCTATAGAGGAGAAAAAATAAGTATTACCTCTGACTCCTCCTCAGAAACTATGCAAATAAGAAAAGAATAGAGTGAAGTATTTGAAGTGTTGAGAGAGGGGCACCTGGGTGGCTCAGTCAGTTAAGTGTCTGACTTCACCTCAGGTCATGATCTTGCAGTCTATGGGCTCAAGCCCTGAGTTGGACCCTGTGCTGACAGCTCAGAGCCTGGAGCCTGCTTTGGATTCTGTGACTCTCTCACTCTTTCTCTGGCCATCTTCTGCTTGCACTCTGTCTCTCTCAAAAATAAATAAACAGATTTCTTGTCCAGTCCTATGCTAGTGTTTTCATTTTTTCTTTCCCTCCAGCTACTTTTGGGGGAAGTGCTATTCTTGTGTGGTTCAAATTCATTGCACTCTCCCTCTTTCTCTTTCTCTCTCTGTCTTCTCTCCATGTAAACGGCTCCCTACCCTTTGCAACTCTGCTGCTTTTCTCTCCCATGATTCACTTCTGAATACCAGGTACTTGCTAAGTTCTGTGGCTCAAATTATGCAGATTGTTGCATTAATCCTTAGATCAATTTCCTAGGTGTCCAAAATGGTTTGATGCTGATCTAGTTGCATTTCAGGGACGAGATGAGCTCAGGGTCCCCATACTACTCCGCCATCTTAACTCCTCCCACAGATAATCTTTTCAACAAATGGTGATGGAACAACTAGGCATCCACATGTAAAAAAATGAATCTAGAAACAGAATCACATCCTTCAAAAAAACTAGATTCTCAACCTAAATGTAAAATACAAAATTATTAAACTACTAGAAGATAATATAGGAGAAAACCTAGATGATTTTGGATATGAAAATAGTTCTTTTAGTTGGAATATCAAAGACATAATCCATGAAGGAAATAATTAATAAACTGGACTTTATTATAATTTAAAACTTCTGCTCTGCAAAGACATTGTCAAGTGAGTAAGAACACAAGCTATAGGCTTGAAGAAAATACTTGAAATGATATATTTGATAAAAGATTTACCCAAAATATACAAAGTACTCTTAAAATTCACAATAAGAGAATAAACAGGCCAATTATGATATCGACAAAAGACCGATACTTCATTAAAGAAGATACACAAATGGCAGAGAAGCATATGAAAAATTGTTCCTCATCTTATGACTTTAGGGAAACAAAAATGAGATACCACTACACACCTAGAATCCAAAATGCTAACCCAAATTCTGGTGAAGATGTGGAACAACAAGAACATGCATTCATTGCTGATGACAATGTAAAATGGTAAAATCAATTTTGATGAGTGCTAACCATAAGATCCAGCAATTATGTCCCTTGGTATTTACCCAGAGTTTACATTACTTATGTCCACACAAAAACTTACATGTGAATATTTATAACAGCTTCATTCATAACTGCCAAACTTAGAAGTAACCAAGATGTCCTTCAGCGAGTGAATGGATAAATAAACACTGTTACATTCAGATGATGGAATGTTATTCAGAGCTAAAGTTATCAAGCCATGAAAAGACATGGAAGAACTTTAGATGCATGTTACCAAGTGAAAGAAGCCTATCTGAAAAAGCTACATACTGTTTAATTCCAATATATAATTTTCTGGAAAAGGCCAAACTATGAAGATAGTAAAAGGATTAGTGGTTGCCAGAGATTCAGAGGAAAGAGACAGACCACAAATAATTTTTAGGGCAGTGAATCTATTCGGTATGATATTGGTAGACACATGTCTTGCACATTTGCCAAGCCCATAGAATGTACAACACCAAGAATATCCATGAAGTGATAGTATATGCAAAACGGGGGAGGGAACCAGTGGGAAAGTACACAAGGGCACACTTGGAGGTGATGTTCATGTGTAAAAACTGACAAGACAATACACTTGACATATAAGTAAATGATACCTCAACTGCAACAGACATGTTCTCTGGAAATTACTGTTTCCCACTAACACAAATTGGCTTATGAGACCAGCCACTTGATCCCTTTGGGCATATAAAATAAGAAAGGGAAGCTCAGGGGCAAGATGGCAGAGAAGTAGGAAGCTCCGTACTTGCACTCACGCCCATACCTCACACGGAAAAGATCTGAAGCCATTGGAAACCTTACGAAACCTGAGAGATTGGGAGAAAAAGGACGCAGAATCCACTGAGAAAGCCTTCTAACGTGATGCGAACTGGGGAAGATAAAATGGGCCGGGATCTGAGACTCCAGGGTCGGGCAATCCCCCTCCTGGGGAGCAAGAGAGGAAAGAGAGACTCCGAGAGAAAAAAACCTCTGCTCAGGGCATAGAAAGACCGTGTGCGCCAAATACCTGCATGCCAGGTCCCCTCATGCCAACTGGTCCCTGAAAGGCTGAGCTCACGGACTGCTTCTTTGTGCTTGCTCCTGGCTGGCAGGACTTCTAGAGTAGCGGCCCGCCTGCCGCCATTATCCTCCTGGCGGGCTTGGGCCACTGGAAGAGCCGTGAGCAGACACCGGACGTCCGCGCTCCTGGCTGGCTGGAACTCTAGAGGGAAGGCAAAAGCTAAACACTGGGAGACTTGCCTGTGAGTTCGTGTTTCGGGTGACGAGCCATAGAGGGACCTGGTTTTCCTCACTCCAGCGGGCTCGGCGCACCCGGCAGGCAAGCCCCCACCCATGCTCCCCAGCCCGACCCAGAGAAGGAAGCAGAAATTCTGACTCCACCCCCAGCACTAGGCCAGAGGCCTGGAATTGCCCCGAGGTGACTGCCTGGGAAGTTGTGTCTAAGGCACTTTCAGCGGGGCCGCAGACTGGGATTTGGAGGCTGGGACTGGCCTGAGTTGAAGAGTACAACCAACTTTGGCTGCGCCTCTGGTACGGGAAGTTTACACGCCCAAAAAAGCGAGGTGCAGCACTTGGTTCAAGAAGGGACTGGAGTACCGCCACTCTCGTCCCCACAACCCCCAAGGCAGAACTCCCACCTGACGCATTGGATCACACCACGCCCATCCCTGCTTGAGAGCTGCCCTCCTCCCTTTTTTTTTTTTCCTCTTTTCTTTCTTTTTTCCCCAGAACACTGACTTGATAAACTCTGGTCACCGGCTTGCTTAAACAATCACGAGTCCATTCTGTAGATTTAAATTCTACACCTACCGACATTTTCATCTCTTTCTCTCAGGAGTAATTAGACTATATAGTCTCTCTGGATAATACCAGCACCCTTCTCTCAACCATATTCTACCCTTTAGCTCTTTGAAAAAAGCTTCTTATCCCTTCTGCCTGTTCATCTATTTCCAATTTTGCCTCATCCCCGCTCTGTCTTCTCTCTCTTTCTCTATGCTCTACAACCAGCACTGCATACACACGGCTATTTAACTGTAGCTGGGAAATCCGGTTATATGCTGTAAACCGTTCTTTGTCCATCAGTTTTCTTCTTTTTTCCTTTCCTTTTCTCCTTTTTGACCCTTTTATTTATTTTATACTCTCTATTATTTGCCCTCCCTCCTCCGTCTTTTCTCTAAACTTTTGGGTTTTCCCCCTCACTTTGCATGTTAGTTGAATTAGTCTGTGCATTTGTGTGTTCCTACTCCCTGTGTATTTGTCTGTCTGTTTTCTTTTCCAGGACTACCTCAAGAAACAAGCCAGAGTACATAAGGTGGAGAGTCCCAAATATAACTACGAGTAGGAAAATAAAATAACCAAGGTCCCAACAAGAGAGACCAAGGGATACCATTCAAAAAACACTCTCTGAAAGGATAGGCCCTGGACAGTCAAAGAGTCTTCTTGGATACAGCAGTGCTCATAGATACAGAGAGCATAACAGGTCTTTAAAACTAACAAGAGCCAAAAAGGTAACTAAAATGACGAAACGAAAGAGCTCTCCTCCAAAGAAACTCCAAGAAGAAATGACAGTTAATGAACTGCTCAAAACAGATATAAGCACCATAACTGAACAAGATTTTAGAGTAATATGGTAAAATTAATAGCTGGGCTTGAAAAAAGCATAGGGGACATCAAAGAAACTATGGCTACAGACAGAATGGAAAATAAAAGTAGGCATGAAGAATTAAAAAATGTGATAAATGAGATACATAATAAATTAGAGGCCTCTAATCCACGGACTGAAGAGGCAGAAAGGAGAATAAGTGATTTAGAAGACACCATTATAGAAAAACAAGAAGCTGACAAAAAAAAGAGACAAAGTGAACCAGGAACATGAAAGAAGAGTTCGCGAGCTCAGCGATACGGTCAAACGCAACAATATCTGTATCATAGAAATCCCTAAGAGGAAGAGAGAAGGAAAGGTGCTGAAGGAGTTCTGGAACAAATTTTAGCAGAGAACTTCCCTGGCCTGGGGAAGGAAGTAAACGTTGAAATACAAGAGGCTCAGAGGACTCCCCTCAGACGTAACTTGAATCGATCTTCTGCATGACATATCATTGCACTGGCAATGGAAAAATATAAGGATAAGAAGAGAATTTTGAAAGCAGCTAGGGAGAAAAAGGCCCTAACATACAAAGGGAAACCTATCAGAGTGGCGAGAGACCTATCTACTGAAACCTGGCAGGCCAGAAAGGAATGGCAGGAGATCTTCAATGTGATGAACAGTAAAAATATGCAGCCAAGAAGCCTCTATCCAGCAAGCCTGTCATTCAAAATAGAAGGAGAGATAAAAACCTTTCCAAGTAAACAGAAATTGAAAGAATTTGTCACCACTAAGCCAGCCCTACAGGAAATCCTGAGGGGGACGCTATGAAGGAAAGGTTGCAAGGAACAAAGATACCAGAGACACCACCACAAACATGAACCCTACAAAAGATACAAAGACTCTAAACCCACATATTTCAATAATAACACTGAATGTAAATGGGCTGAATGCTCCAATCAAAAGACATAGGGTAGCAGAATGGATAAAA